>NC_085870.1:26587660-26590160 GCF_034702125.1 Engraulis encrasicolus
GCAGTTAAACCAACTAAACCATGACATCTGTGACAGTTTTGTTTGCATGTTTGTTTTTGTTGTTTTTGTTTTTGTTTTTGTTTAGTTATTTGCCATTCAAAAATCCTCCAGGAGCCAGAGGTTATGGATTGCACACACAATATGGAAATGCAAGGAAGGACAGACAGCAGTCAGTTCAACCCAACTGTCTTTATTTATTTCATTTATTTAGCACGGGTTAGGACAGTGGCATCATGACCTATTTTTCTCTCTCTCTCTCTCTCTCTCTCTCTCTCTCTCTCTCTCTCTCTCTCTCTCTCTCTCTCTCTCTCTCTCACACACTGAGTGTGTGTGTGTGGGGGGGGAGGGGGGGTGGTTATGGTCTGGATGGGTCAGGGGCAGTGGGTTAGGACATCCAGTGCTTCTGAGCATGTAGGCCTACACTGTTTTTCTTCTATTGTTTTACTGTTGTTAGTTTTTCTGTGTTGGTGTCATGTGTCCTATGTGTTCTATGTGTTCCTTATGATGCTGCAACCTCCCTGTCTCCAAAGCAAATTTCTCCTTCGTGGAGACTAATAAAGAAACCTAACCTAACCTAACCTAACCTCTCTCTCTCTCTCTCTCTCTCTCTCTCTCTCTCTCTCTCGCTGCTGCAGAAACTGAAACTCTGCACGTGCTATATATAGGGGCCTCCTCCTCCTCATCCTCCTCCCCCTCCTCCTCCTCCTCTACTTCCTCGTCCTCGTCCTCCTCATCCTCCTCCTCCTCGCCCTCCTCATCCTCCTCCTCCTCATCCTCCTCCTCCTCTATGCTCCATGGAGGTGACAGTCTCCTCCCCCCCTCCTTCCCTCCTCCTCCTCCTCTTCCTCATCTTCCTCATCCTCCTCCTCCTCCTCCTCTGCTCCATGGAGGTGACAGTAGTCTCCACCAGGGACTGCAGGTGACTAATGGCTCTGCTCCTCCGGGGGGATGGGGAGGGAGATGGTGAGGGGGATGAGGATGGGGATGGGGATGAGGATGGGGATGGGGAATGGGATGAGGATGGGGATGGGGATGGTGGAGGCTCCCACCTTAGCTCCATAGAGGACGGAGGACAAGCTGTACTGTACATGCTGTATGCAAAGTAGGACACAACTCACTTGTTTACCACCGCACATGCTTGACACTATCGAAAGTACATTTATTTATCTTGGTCTCTTCAGATCACACGACATGGTTCCAGTTATCCATATCCTTGGTCTGTTCATCTCTCTTGAGACCAAGATAAACAAATTTGCTTTAGATGGTGTCAAGCATGTGTGGTGGTAAACAAGTGAGTTGTACAAAAAAAAGTGTATCCTCTCACTAGCCAAGCATGGTAGTGGGACTGACATGGTTTGGGGATGCATGGATGCTGTCAACATTGGTAATCTGAAATACACCTAAAAGAAACATGCATGTCAACATGCACTGTGACTACTGAAGCAGATCATGATATTCTCCATAGGATTGCATTCAAATCTCACACCAATCTATTGAAGGCAGATGCAGACTCAAAATGTAAAAGTTCAATGCAAAGAAAGGTTGAAGCGCACACTGATGACCTCCCTTTTCATCCCTTTTCATTTCGTTTCATTTCGAGACAATTCGAGCCAACACAGCCCCTTCTCTACCGGATTTTAATCTGGGGTGTACTCACTTTTGTGAGTACATGTTCAAACATTAATGGCTGTATTATGTTTTTTTCTGAGTGAACAAGAAATGTAAGTGGCTAAATAAGTTGTTAAAAGGTCACTAATCATTGTGTCAAAGTGACATTTCTGTAATGCTTTTCTATGAAAAGATATACTCGCAAATCTGCAAAACTGAGAGGGGTGTATTCACTTTTGTGATATACTGTACACCCTATTTTTTCAAGTCTTTCTGCCTGAACGTCAAAATTCTATATCCCGCAATGGTGACGAATCTTTAAAAAAAAACTCCTGGTTCCGGCTTGTGATCCAGATCACCACCAAAATTGAATCAAAATGTAATGCTCCTCTTGTCATTTCCAGCAACTCCACAAATCCGTTCATGACTTTTTGAGTTATCCTGCTGACAAACAGACAGCAAACAGATAGACAAACAAACAAACAGACAAACCAACACGACCGAAAACAACCTCCTTGGCTGAGGTAATAAAACGAAGGGTTTTGTATTGTGTTATATGTGTCCCACATGACTCAAGGTGGGCAGCTCCCCAAAGGTTGCTGGCCTGTCACTGTTTGCCTGTTACATAGGGTGCTTGGAACAAATGACAAAAAAGTAAACAATCCGATTGCAAAAGGATGTAAGTAACTTAATTCATATAGAGTAAATTTCATGAAAATGTCATTTGCAAATGGTGTGCATTTCGAGATCATTACCACTTGGTTATGCCTCATTGGAGCATTACTGTTATTGTAAGCCGAGCCATATTATGCTGGGTGCACACAGAAACTATTCAAAGCAGCGCAACAAGTGCTAGAGAAATTCTTGACCACAAATCACCGCTCGGTCATTT
>NC_085870.1:26595160-26600160 GCF_034702125.1 Engraulis encrasicolus
GAAACAAAGTTTCTTTGCCTGCTGTCTTCAGCTCGACCTTCCTTACTCTGCCGTCCCTGCCTGGGACGACCGCTGTAATCCTTGCCATGGGCCACGCGTTGCGTGCGACTTGACTGTCCTTCAGGAGCACGATGTCCCCTTCCTTCACGTCCCGCCGTGTCTCTCGCCACTTTCGTCGGGGTTGCAGAGTGGGAAGGTACTCCTGCCGCCAGCGACGCCAGAAACAGTCTGCAAGGGCTTGCACCTGTCTCCATTGCCTGCTAAGAAGATCCTTTCCTGTGAATTCCCCATGTGGTGGAGGAACTCCCACCTTCTGGGTGAGAATCATTGCAGGGGACAGCACGAAGGGTGACTCAGGATCAGTAGAGACTGGAACGAGGGGTCTGGCGTTGAGTATTGCAACCACCTCTGCCATGAGGGTGTTTAGGACGTCATGGGTGAGCTGGACATTCTCCTGCAGCAGGATGGCATCCAGAATTCTTCTTGAGAGGCCTATTAGACGTTCCCATGACCCCCCCATGTGTGATGAGTGAGGTGGGTTGAACACCCAAGAACACCCTCGCTGGCTCAAGAACTGCTGGACTGAGGTGTTCTGACTGAGTCCCAGTTCCTTTGCAGCAGCGACGAAGTTCGTTCCGCAGTCTGATCTTATTTGCTTAGCGGGTCCTCTGATCGCGAAGAATCGTCGGAGTGCATTGACACAACTGGAGGTGTCCAAGGAGTCGATGAGCTCAATATGCACAGCTCGGGAGCTCATGCAGCAGAAGAGCATCGCCCATCTCTTGCTTTGGGCTTGTCCGCCTCTGGTGCGCCGTGAAGTGACTGGCCAAGGTCCGAACACATCCACTCCTACATAGGTGAAGGGTGGGCATGTGTGTAGTCGTTCTGAAGGTAAGTCGGCCATTAGTTGTTCCTCTGTTCTGCGGCGTAACTTCCGGCACACAACACACTTGTATAGCTCAGAGGCAATGAGCCGTTTTCCGCCTATGACCCAGAAGCCTGCAGCTCTCAGGGCCCCTTCTGTGAAGTGTCGTCCTTGATGCTTAACATCTTCGTGACACTGACGCACTAGCAGCAGGGAGACATGACTGTCCTTGGGCAAGATGATGGGATTCTTTTCCAGACTGCTCAAGTCAGCATGTTTGAGTCTGCCACCAACGCGAATCAGATCTCCTTCAAGAACAGGTCTGAGCTTCTGAAGAGAACTGTCTTTGGTCAAAGCTTTCCCACTCTGAAGTGTTGTGAATTCTTTAGAGTAGGCATCTTCCTGCGCTGCTCTGATGATGATGTGTGTGTGTTTGAGACAACTCATCCGGAGTACGCGGGAGATTGCAGTAGTGCCATCCCTTGCACTGACTGGACTTGTTCTTGTAAGATCTGGTGATGTGGACGAGTAGAGCAACTGCCCTGGTGAGAGAGCGCATCGTTGAGAACCGCAGGAATCGTGAGGCGTTGAGTCCTGTGATTTGACTCTGAGTCAAGAGGCTGCTCACTTCAGGGCGTATCTCTACGTCCGATTCTGGGTTGAGAAGTTCAAAGACTTCCTTGGAGTCTTCATCAGGTAGACTTGGTTTGTACAGAAAGTCCGGTCCCGTGTACCATGTGGTCTGTGCCAGTTGTGACGCAGGAACTGCCCGCGATGCGTGGTCTGCAGGGTTGTTTTCCGTACTGACATAGTGCCACTGGTCAGGTGTTGAGAACTGACGTATTCTGCGAACTCGATTGTGAACATAGACGTAGAAGCGTTTGGTCTGATTGTGAATATATCCCAGCACTACCTTGCTGTCACAGTAGAACTTGACCTCATCCGTCTTCATGTCCAGCTCGTCTTGTATGAGTTCAGCCACTTCTACGGCTAACACTGCGGCACACAGCTCTAGCCGAGGGATAGTTGGTTCTGACTGTGGAGCCAGCTTAGCTTTTCCTAAGATGAATCCTACTTGGATGTGTCCATCAGCTTGTGTGACCTTCAGATAGGCCACCACTCCAATGGCCTTGGTGCTTGCATCAGAAAACACACATAGCTCTGTGTGCTCAGCCTTGGAGAGTGATGTTGCAGTGTAAGCGCGTGGGATGTGCAGCTTGCTTAAGTCATGCAATGACTCTCGCCATGATTCCCACTGTTTCAGCTTCTGTTCTGGGAGCGGAGCATCCCAGTCGCACATGTCAACACTGAGTTCTCTCAGGAGACTTTTGCCTTCAATGGTCACGGGTGCGACCATGCCCAGCGGATCAAAGATGCTGTTCACCGTAGACAACACTCCTCTGCGAGTGAAGGCCTTCTTCTCTTGTGAGACAGCAAATGTGAACGTGTCTGTTGTGGTCTCCCACAATAGTCCCAAGCTGCGTTGCACAGGTGTAGCTTCAGCGTCAAAGTCAAGGTCCTTTAGGACTGCCCTGTCTTCTGGTGGAAGGGCTTGCAGGACGACGTCACTGTTTGAAGCGAACTTGTGCAACCTCAGGTTTGATTCACTGAGGGAGGCCTGTGTTCTACGCAGGAGGCTGATGGCTTCAGCATCGGTGGGTAGGCTAATGAGCCCGTCGTCAACGTAGAAATGACGTTCCACGAACTGCACTGTGTCCGCTCCGTGTCTGTGGGCACCTTCTTGGATGGCCCTCCTGAGACCGTAGATGGCCACAGATGGGGACGGACTGTTGCCGAAAACGTGGACCCTCATCCTGTAGTCGATGATGTCCTTGGACATGTCGTTTTCCCTGTACCACAAGAAGCGCAGATAGTTCCTGTGGTCGCTGCGGACGAGGAAGCAGTGAAACATCTGCTGTATGTCGGCGATCACTGCAACCTGTTCCTTCCGGAAGCGGATCAGCACCCCAATGAGTGAGTTATTGAGGTCCGGTCCGGTGAGGAGAACGTCGTTCAGAGATGTTCCTGAATACTTGGCGCTTGAATCGAAGACCACGCGAATGTTCCCAGGCTTTTGCGGGTGGTAGACTCCGAAGGTTGGCAGATACCAGCACTCTTCATTGTCTTCTAGTGGCGGAGCCACTTCTGCATGTTTCTTTTCAAATATTTTCTGCATGAATTCCAGGAACTGGTCTTTCATCTCTGGTTTCCTTCGTAGAGTCTTCTCGAGTGCAGCGAAGCGAGTGTACACTTGTTCGCGGTTGTTGGATAAACGCTGTCGAGGGACTCTAAAGGGTAGCGGAGCGACCCAGTTGTTCGGCTTGTCTCTGTAGACTTCACGGTCCATGATCTCCAGGAAGATTGTGTCCTCGATGGACAGGGCAGGTCTGTTGTCGTACTCTGTTTCGTTGAACACTTTCTGTCCAATGGCGTCCAGTGATGGTTTTGTGGACTTACTGTTCTGCTCCCCGCCATGAGACACGGTCTGAGTCAGCTTTATGGAGCTTTTGCAGGGTGTGAGAAGAGAGGGGCGGCCATTTTCCAGCACATTGGTCTTGAATGTCCCCACGACTGGTCTATGTGCACTCCCTAGACACACATCCCCGACAAGCACCCATCCTAGTTCCAATTTTTGTGCGAAAGGAGCGTCTGGAGGTCCATTCACTTGCTGCAAGACTTTGTGGACTCTGACGAGATCTCTTCCGAGCAGGATAAGTATCTCTGCGTTGTGGTCAAGCTCAGGTATGTATGGCGCTACACTCTTGAGGTGTGGATGGTGGCGAGCTGCATCAGGTGTGGGTATTTCAGAGCGATCATTGAGTATTTCACCACACTCAATTAGAGGCGGAAGTGGTAGGCTGGTTTGCCCATCCAGAGATTCGACTTGGAACCCTTCAGCCTTCCGGCCTGATGTCTCCACCAGCCCCGCACAGGTCTTCAGTGAGTAAGGGAAAGACTGGCCTTTGATGTTAAAAAGCTCAAAGAAATCGGGTCTGACCAAAGAACGATTACTTTGGTCGTCCAGGATTACGTACATGTTAGTTGCCTTCTCACGTTGACCTTGAGGGTATACTCGAACCAGGCAGATCTTCGAGCAGGATCTTGCTGTTCGACCTGGACCACAAACTTGTGTGCAGCTAGAACTGACGACTGTGCTGTCACCAGCTGATCCATCTTCCTCCCCGCCGTTGTCTGGTGGTGATGGAGGCCCTTTCGCAGTTGGAGGTGGAGGACCTGGGTGCATGGCGGCATGATGGCGGTCACTGCCGCACTCTGCACACTTCAGAGTTGCCTTACAGTCTTTAGCGAGATGACTGGCGGACATGCAGCATTTGAAACACATTCCGTTGTCTTTGAGAATGCTTTTCCTCTCCTCAAGCATCTTTCCTCTGAACGCTCTGCACTTCCGCAGTGCATGTGGCTTGTTGTGAATTGGGCAATTTTTCTCTGACCCTTCAGCTTTTTTCTCAGGTATATCTGCAGGCGGATCTTTACCTGAAGAAACCTCTGTCTTCTGAACAGATATCTTGCTTCCAAAGTTGCGTGAAGCTGCTTTGTCCGATTTCAAACTGGTGCTGTTGGCAGATGGTAGGACGAAACTGGGATCGTTCCTTCTCCGTGCTTCGTGACAGATGAAATCAGCAAAGACATCAAATGGAGGGAAATAGCCTTGGTTCTTCTCTTTATACCTTGAGCCAATTGAGAGCCATTTCTCCTGAAGCCCATAGGGGAGTTTTTCAACGATGGGTCCAATTCCCCTGGCTGTGTCCAGGTACGCCAGTCCTGTGAGGTAACCTTCTCCTCTAGCGCCTTGGAGCTCCATTAGGAGATCGCCTAGGTCCCTCAGTTTCCCGTAATCTTTCGTAGATAATTTTGGGAATTCGTCAAGTCGTTTAAATAGAGACTTCTCCATGACTTCAGGCGCAGCGTAACACTGCTGGAGGCGCTCCCAGGCCTTTTGTAGTGCTACATCTGGGCGCCCTACATGCACAGAGCGTATGCGTTTGATGTGCTTGACAGACTCTGGCCCAAGCCACTTAATGAGCAGATCCAACAATTCTGTGTATGTGAGTCCCAGGCCTGCCGTGGCATTATCGAATGATGACTGCCACGCCATGTAATTTTCTGGTTTGTC
>NC_085870.1:26605160-26607660 GCF_034702125.1 Engraulis encrasicolus
GCTGCAATCAGAAACCATTGCTATGCTGTGCTTCAAAGCATGACCACATCACAGGTGTTAGCAAGAGATCTAACAGTAAATGGAACAGTGAGATTGTGAGGGGGGGGCTATTGTATGTGGTGTTGTGAAGGGTATGCATTGGAGTTTGTGAGGATTTAAGAGTCCACAGGTGTACACTCTTCATGGTAGTGGACTGGACGCATAGCCTGGTCCTGATTATCCCATAATACTACCATTTCATTTCGTATTCATTATCTGGAGGTTTTTTGATTTGACGCGATTGCAGGAAGCGGGAAGTTGGCACTCAATTATGGTTTGAAATAATTGAACAGCTCTCACCCAATCGCCGACGGTTACTCAACAACATAGAGTAGGTAAAAAGGTAGAGGGCTGGAGGGCTGCGGCGTTCAAGTGGTAAAACTGGTGGTGGTTTGAAGGCGCTCTTTGGCCAAGACGTAGAAAATATGTCCTTTTTGTAACATAGCGTAGGTGTTTACGTCATCGCCACAAGCGTCTTCCCCCTTTGGCCCCCATGTGGGGTGCTTATTCGCTTATTGGCTGTTTTCTGGGGAGGGTTGGTTGGCCAGATCCTGCCGGCCAACATTGCTCCACAGAAATGAGTTACCAGCAGTGTTGCCAGATTGGGCGGGTGCGGGTAAAAACTGGAAAAATTGGCCATTTGGCGCTTTTTCCAGCCTTTTTGGGGCCGTAGAAGTCAATGTTTTTGGGCGGGATTTGGTCACGCATATCTGGCAACACTGGTTACCAGACTAGTACGGAGACAATTTTTTGGCGGAGGTACGTAGGATGGTGCACAAGGCTGCTGGACACATGGAGCCATGTACAGAAAAGGGGGAGATGGAGGAGAAGGCCCATTAATTTCCCGCTCCCTGTGAGAGACTCCAAACATCATCGGAAGCGACAGCTCTCACAGGTAAGTGGCCAACCAAGTGGGCCTGCAAATGCCAGACATAGAGGAGCACATAAAACATTTATGAAGCCCACTTTTTTCAAAGAACATACATTGGCAATGCCATTTTGACCAGTGGTGTACAGAAAATGCCACAGTGTTCATTTAAAATGCATAAGTTTAACAGTCTTTGGATTTTAACACACTTCCAGTTGGTTGAATGAATTAGCACAGCAAATGCTAATTGCAGTGTGTATGTGAAGATAGATAAGACACAACGCCATACTGTATAGTATATAAGACCTAAGTCATTAAAAATTTTATTCAAGGTGACATACAAACATAAACAACAGCTTGGCTCCAGGAGGCACCTGGTAGCGTAAATGATGTGATTACCACCAACAGATACAGTAGCAAGGTGAACTCACTGCTGTGCTGTGTGCACATACAGTAGGATCCCTGCTGCAGTACCCAACTCTTCCATTCCCAGGGCTATGGACAACCTTGCCCATCTGGGACGAGCCATTACATATGGATGGGAGCCATAGTAGCATGACTCCCACCACCCACCCACACACACACACACACACACACACACACACACATATGTGGTTACCAGGCAGACATGTTTAATATTTAAAAGTGTAAGCACTGGTGCGTGGTGTGTGTGCCAAACGAATAGATTCTGCTTTCCCCCTTGGTGTACCGTCAGGGTTGTATGGGGGGATGGGAGATTGGGGAAAGGAACTCTCAAGAATGAGAAAGAGGTACGCAGAGAGATTTTTTTTTTAAAGAGACAGAGAAATAGAGGGAGAGAGAGAGAGAGAGAGAGAGAGAGAGAGAGCAAAAGAAAGAAAGAAAGAAAGAAAGAAAGAAAGAAAGAAAGAAAGAAAGAAAGAAAGAAAGAAAGAAAGAAAGAAAGCAGGCCATTCCTGAGTCTAGCGATGCCTTCCAGCATGTCTCTGGCCTGCCACCAGCATTGATGCAGAGGTGGGGAAGTATACCCACTTGTCTCATGCATACAAACTACTCCAGCGCTTCTCAAAACACTGCATCTGACACGCCCGATTACTCACAGCCCACATCCAGTGCCCCAGTATAGATCCATGCTGCATTTTATTTGCTTCACTCTGTGCCGTGTGTTTAATGTGTTGTGATCACTGACGTATGGAGCTTTTTTTTCAGTGTGAGTGCGTGTGTACGGCGTCCTATACTGATGATGTCTTCATAGGTTGAAGCAATGCAGCCCAAGTGGGATGACGGGCCGGGCGGTCACGCCTGGGAGACCCAGTAATGTGGCTCAACGGGACTGATGTACTGTCGCCATGACAGCTGTGGCGGAGTCGCGTGGCTTTAATGACGTGCATCCATTTGCATTTGAGTGAATGCTATGGCAATTAAATAGCAGTGTGGTGTGGTGCTCAGAGTGTGGTGCAGTCACTTGGAAGAGAGCAGCAACACACGCCAATGCTCCCCTAGATTGCACATGACCAGAGAGTGTCTGTCTGTCTGTCTGTCTGTCTGTCTGTCTGTCTGTCTGTCTGTCTGTCTGTTTGTGTGTTGGTCTGTCTGTTTGTCTGTTTGTCTGTC
>NC_085870.1:26615160-26620160 GCF_034702125.1 Engraulis encrasicolus
TCGATTTGATCGTTGGCCGTAGGATCGATGCATCGATACATATCGATTATTATTTACACCCCTATATGTACGGGGTGGGGGAGGTTAGGATGAATCTATGGGCCTTTTGGACTGGCACTGTCAGGGTTGTCCTTGGGGATCAGTTAATATTATGTTTTAATAGTGTTGCCTTGCTATTGTACTGTATCTTTCTCACTCTCAGACACTATCAATGAGCTCCTGGATGTGACAACCAGTAGCGGCCACACACACTTCCCTCTCCCTCAGTCCATCTAGCCCTCAGTGACCACAAACCCTGTCCTGGACACACCACCACCCTCCCATCTCACTGTCCCTGCACGTAGGGGTGACGCAAGGAGGAGGATTGTAAGGCCTAGCACTGACAGGGTGCCCTCTGAGATCAATTAATATTATATTTTAGTGGTATTGCTTTGTTAAATGTATATTCTTTCTCATTCGCACTATCACAGCCACACACCACACAGCCAGCCTGCCAGCTCTCAGTGACCGCAAGCCTCCCCTGGACACACCAGCCCCCACCTCACTGTCCGTGCTGCCACAGGGGGTGGTGTCAGGGGAAGCTGACAGAGGGGGACAAACGGTCAAGTTGTCCCGGGTCCAGGGAGAGAGGGGGCCCAGAAATGGGTCTGCATTACATTAGTTGGGGGGCCTTTTGAGAAGACTTTGTCCCACGCCCAGGAAAACCTGTTAGCGTCCCTGGGGGGAGTTATGATGATACTAAGGGCCTGGCACAGTGACAGGGTGCCCTCTGCCATACATTTATATTACACTTTAATGGTATTGCCTAGTACCAAATGTATAATCTTTCTCTTTTACTGGACAATTGGCACCACACTGCAGCCTCCAGAGCTGGTGTGGGAATTTGGGGATGTGTGTGTGTGTGTGTGTGTGTGTGTGTGTGTGTGTGTGTGTGTGTGTGTGTGTGTGTGTGTGTGTGTGTGTGTGTGTGTGTGTGTGTGTGTGTGTGTGTGTGTGTGTGTGTGTGTGTGTGTGTGTGTGTGTGTGTGTGTATTCATACAAACCCCAACTCCTTTGAAGCTGGGACACTTGGTAAATTGTGAATAATAACAAAATACTGTCCTTTTCAAATCTGATTCTTACATTAGCTGGAGAACGGTACGGTAAGAAAACGTATCAGCCATCTAAAACTGACCAAAATGATTGTTTTAGGGATATTCATGAATATGAAAGAAAAAAGTTTTCGTTTCTTACCGGTGCTACGGAACAGTTTTGATTTAGAACCTTACTTTCTTGATATGAATGAACCACACATACAGTACATTCAGAGAGACTGGATAATACTCTTACAATCTCTGGTACATATACATTCTGTACTACTACTACTACTACTACTACTACTACTACAACAGCTATTACTACTATTACTATTACTACTACTACTATAACTATTATTACTAAACTACTACTACTACTACTACTACGACAACTACAACTACTTCTACACTACTACTACTACTACTACTACTACTACTACTACTACTAATGATAACAATAATAATAACAACAACAACAATAAAAATAATAAAATGGTTAACAAATATGCGCTGAATCAATGCACTCTTGCTGGTGTTTCTACTCCTCATGTCTCCAATTCATTCAGCCAGGCTGCTGCAGGAGCCAACCTGCCTTCCCGTTGTGACAAGCGACATGAAAGGAAGTCAAAAGAGGCCAAATCAAATGTGACTAACTGCATTACCTGCTCCATTCCCCCTGGCTAGGAGGAGGAGGAGGACACCCCAAGGCAGACACACCGAAAGGGCGGGGGGTGGAAGGGGAGAGGAACGGGTTAGTTGTCCCAGGCCCAGAGAGATTGGAGGCCCAGAGTTGGCTCCTCATTGCATTGTGAAATAGAAGTAAATGTTGTTACTTTTACTGATATAACAAAAGTTTTGTTACAAAACTATATGTTCTTGCATAGCTTATACACCAGTTATTCCACTGTACCAAATAAGGTAGATAGACTAAGATTACTTTTGCTTCTACTTTATATATCTCTGTTTGTTTATACTGTATGTGTTGAGGAGGGGCCCCATGGGTTTGCCCAGGGCCCTGGTGAAAGATGTCAGCAGCCCTGCCCATTGGGCTGGGTGCAGGGGAAGATCTAGCCATTTTGGGGCCCTAGGTGAAATGTAAATTTGGGGCAGTCAAAATGCATTATATAGACATATAACATTCTGTGCTTTGGTGCTGTATTAGTGTTTTGCCTCATATATATCTCCAATTGCTTTACACAAGAAACTAAGATCAAGCTTACTTTTTTGTGTGTTTACCACGACTGTGTGTGTGACAGTTGGGGCCCCTATGAAGATCAGATTTGGAGGGGCCCCAGGCAATTGCCCGGGTTTCCCTAATGGAGAGTCCGCCTCTGGCTGGCTGCTGGTTGTTTGGTATGCAGCCGAGGGCCTGCCGTGCCCTGCCTGCCCTGCCATGCCCGACACCGGTCTGATAAAAGCCACTGTTTACTGCTTGGTTTAATCGCCGTCACGGATCGATACCGGGGCCCATCAATAGGGCTGAATAGAATATCGCCGGAAATTAAGGGCGCAGGGCACGCTCACTTCTTCACTTGCGTAGCCCTTTCTCTCTTGGCGAGGACTGGAGTGTGTATCAGTGGAAGGTTGGAGCTGTGTTGGAACTGTGGGAGCAGTGTCACGAGATGTGCACAGCAGCCCTTTTTCGCCCACATGTGCATCTCCTCCCTTCCCTACTGTACACACACTATTGTTCTCTTTTTCGGTGTGTGCCATAGATCATGTATGTGTGTGTGCATGTGTGCACCTGTGCAGGCGTGTGTGTCTGGTGTGTGTGTGTGTGTGTGTGTGCGTGTGTGTGTGTGTGTGTGTGTGTGTGTGTGTGTGTGTGTGTGTGTGTGTGTGTGTGTGTGTGTGTGTGTGTGTGCGTGTGTGTGTGTGTGTTTGAGTGTGGCCATACATCACAGAGGTGTCAGGACCTGTGAGGTGAGCAAACATGAGAGGCGCAAAATTTTGCAGCCACTTTCTGCCAGAGCGATGAAGCTAATTCTTTTTAGTTCATTTTGTTTACCATGCAGAACAAGTTGTGTTCACGACACACCCTGTAGAGATGCTTTAATGACTACTTGAAAATATTTTCTAACATTTAATTAATAATTAAATACAAATAACATAAAAGGAAGGTGTCAGAGATCTTGCATTTGGTTGCTGAAGCTGTTCTGTGACATTTTTTAAAAAACAAACATGAAACTAGCAACTTCATTTTTTTTATTTCCTTTAACCCCTTTGAGCAGAGCCTCTGTTATAACCTTACTGTCACCAAAGTTGTAATGGCTATGTCTTAATCTGTTGCTTCAGACTCTCTGCAATGTCATAGCAATGTTGTTATGATGTAGTTGAGTATTTTCGGCAAATAGTGAATAGGCCCGTCAGCGCTTCGATGTCATTGGTCTGACATCCCATTAGTCCGACAATTGACGACTGAGCACGTATCGGTCTTTAAAAAAGACACCAATGATTCCGACCGCACTCGTTAAAACTATGCCCAAACCAAAACAGTTCCTAACCCTAACCGTCAGTAAAGGCATGTTCTGTCAGTATGCAATTGTTTTAGCATTCTAATTTTGTAAATATTCACTTTTAAGTGAACTGAAAAGTTAAAAGTATGCCCAAACCAAAACAGTTCCTAACCCTAACCGTCAGTAAAGGCATGTTCTGTCAGTATATCAGTACAATATTTTTTGCGTAATCATTTTGTAAATAGATACAACTATGCCCAAACCAAAACAATTCCTAACCCTAACCGTCAGTAAAGGCATGTTTTTGACTGTCTATCTTTTGTCTGAAAAGACATGCCCACATGGACCCCGGTAGCCTAGTCACGCACATCTGTCAGAATAATGGGATGCATGTCGATCCAATGGGATTGTTGTTATGCTCCCCTATGGCAAATTGCCAAACTTACGGGCTGTCGGACTAGTGGGCTGTCGGATCAATGGGCCGACCTCCCCCCGTCGAAGGGCCAATCTGCAGTAAGAGGCTACGTGAGAATGAAGCACCTACTGGGAAAGCAGCACCCATATGTCAAACAGTCTGCTAAACCCATTACTGCATTGAATATTTACCATACATATACCATTGTGTATTTACCATACATGTGAGTATTGATGCTTTACATTTGTCAGAGTCTGCCTCCATCAATTTCATGAGTCCTGTTAAAAAAAGGCACTTTTATAACAGCTAGGAAACAGCTTTGACTTTGACTGAGGAAAGGGGGAGGATTGCTAAAAGGGGGAGGGAAGGCTAAGCCCTTGACATCCCCCTTTATCCTGCCTGAGACACGACACATCACTATATCCCTCCACTCCTCTTTCCTTAAACTCCTCTATCCCTCCCTCCACCTCTCCATCCATCTTTCAATCTCTTTCCCTCCAAGAATTTTTGGACTTCAAATGCTCCCTTTGCTTTCCCACTGTGAGAGGATCTGCCAATCTCTCTCTCTCTCTCTCTCTCTCTCTCTCTCTCTCTCTCTCTCTCTCTCTCTCTCTCTCTCTCTGTCTATCGCTTGCTCTCACTACATTTTTTTTCTCATTCATACGCGTGCTCTCTCTCTCTCTCTCTCTCGCTCTCTCTCTCCCTCCCTCTATCTCTCTCTCTCTCTCTCTCTCTCTCTCTCTCTCTCTCTCTCTCTCTCTCTCTCTCTCTCTCTCTCTCTCTCTCTCTGTCCACTTACAAAACATCAGCAGGAGGAAAGAATACACTTAAAATATGGCCATCTCCCCTCATTTTTGTTCTCTCCCATGCTCTCTCTCTCTCCCTCTTCACTTATCTTCTCTCTCCTGCTGTATGTGTATGTGTATGTGTGTGTGTATGTGTATGTGTGTGTGCTCTACAGAGGATTTTGGGACAAAATAGCTACTAGAGCTTCATTTCCCCCTTTTTTGCACCTGCAAAAGCGTTGTGCACACATTGTCGTTTGGCGAATTT
>NC_085870.1:26625160-26642660 GCF_034702125.1 Engraulis encrasicolus
TAAGAAGGCTTATTGGTTTTTCTTAACGACACCATTACTCATCAGATCACATGTACATACATTTCTGTGAAAACCCTTCCACATCTTGGCTTTCTCCTCACTGACAGCTCCATGTTTTATCTCCATTTGCTTTGGTCACTGAGCATTGACCTATGGCATAGTGGTCCATATTATAAATGTGACCTATCATGAGAGTGTATTCCCCCAAATTTGGACTCAGGAGTCCATCAAATCTCTTGGTGCCTTAATATTTGTTATTCAGAACAATGTTTTAAGTGATATTCTGTGAGAAGGCCAGTTGTAAGAATAATGCTATAACAATAGCGTATACTCTGCAGTGGGTAACAGATGTTAACGACAGCAAAGCATCATTAGCCTGGCTGTCATTGGATATGATCCAAGCCATAAAGAGACAGACCTGTTAGAGCTCCAGTGACGATGGGCAATTAGGACAAACATTTTCTATTGAAACCACACAGAAAGGAGAGAGACTCGTTGGTTCCCTGGTTCACCCATGTAATGAACCATCAACCTCTCTAATGATGCCTGGTAATAAGTGATGCGGTATCTTCGTAAAGGACAGAAAAGAAAACAAAAGAGCCCTTCTCTCGGTTACTTACAATTTGAATTCTTAGATATTCTAAGCGGGGGGAACGGGACGAAATTAAAGGAAAACTTGTTTGATGATATATACTGGGTGGCCGAACAAAGGGACACATTGTGGAACACGAGCAAGTAGAGCATCGAGCTGTCTCTCCTCCATCACCACACGTCAAGACGGTAGGAGGGGAAGGGGACGCGTGGGGGTAAAAAAAAAAAGACGTTCTCACAGAAGAGTTCTAAACCCCGCGCATTAGTTATACCCCCTCACGTTTCCTCCTCCACGCCCTGCGTTCCCCTACTGCGTTCCCACTGCGTCTGCCTTTGTTCGCACCCCAACAAACCCCGAACAGATGGTGCTCTGCTTGGGCAGGAGTGACAGCTAGGCACCAGCTCGCAGCCAATCGCCGTGGTAGGAATCAGCTGACTCGTCTGGACAGCGCCAGGTGCTGTCATCATATTTTCTAGGCTTGAGTAGCGAGGACGGGGAGGGCGCACTGGTTACTAGTCAGCGGAGTGCGGGTAGCACGGCGCAAGGCAGGATATCTCCATAGACACAGACCACCATGCCCTCTCTGAAGGGTACCGTTGCGGACTGAACCAGGAAAGAAAAACGGCGCGGGGTTTTTTTTGGGAGCCAGCGTGACTTGAATACCTTGGAGTTGTAGTAACATGTGAAATACGCCACCGCACCCCGTTCGTTTGTTAAGAAGTTATTAACGTTTCCGTTTGGTGGGGCAAAGGTGCCCACTCGTAATACTCGAGGGAACACAAATGCTGTTGCGAAGTGGAGGCTGAAATCCAATGAGGTAAGATATACTGCGCAATATGCCGATTGGTCGCTAATACAGATAGATGATGCATGCCTTATTTTTGCCATGTGTTACCATATTGGCTGGTGTTGGGCTGGGGGAAAAAAGAACACATTCGATGGTACATAACTGGACATAACAGTGGATGATGCGCTGCATGGACTGCATCCTTCGTGTGAATTCCTCCCATAGCAACATATGCCGCCTGTCATTTTATTATTTGTTTTTCTTTGTTTCATTCTGTGCTTTGAATCTTCGTTAGATTTTTTTCCTTGGAGTGTGATCTGATTTCCTCTAGAGCACAGAATCATCACTCGGGGCTGTAAAGGGCTAGTTCTAGCGCTACTGCATGGCTTTGCAAAGGACGCATGGCGCGGATACTGCCTGGTTGAAAAGGAGGAAAACACCTGGCGTTTCAGCTCTAGGCATTTTTTTAAGTCAGATTTTTTTGGTCGTTGATTATTTGTTTTTTTGTGTCAAAAGGCTGGTGCGTATTGATGCAACACATTTTACGCATGGTTAGATTAATCACTCAACCCTAACAGAAAATAACTTAATGTTTTGTTTCGTTTGGAGCATGACATGCCGTAGTCTCTTGTCTAACGTGGATAGGAACGGGCTGTTGTGAGGATAACTGGTTATTTCCATCTTATGTTCCAGAGTATGCTGCTGTAGCCTACTACAGTAACATACAGTATCGTACGGTACGTGTTGCTCTCCGACTTTGCACTTAACCTGGTCAAAACGAGATTTTGCCTCCCCCCAAACGAAAGTAAACGCTAAAAACTTTGATTAAATGTATTTTATTGGTGTATTGTACCTGTTAGATTTAAGGTATGGCTGGTGTGTGTGATGAACCAGCCCGGCACAGCCTAAATGTGACGCGCATACAAACAAACGCATCCTCGCTGCAGGCAGAGCAGGTGTCTCGGTGTGGCTGTGGATGTTCTGCCTCGGAAACTGCGGACCCCCTCCCACCATCCCTGCGTTGAAACCGTGTTGGGGGGGAGTGAAGCAGCTGAATAGAGAGAGGAGAGATGTTAGGCGAGTAGAGTCCACGGACTCAGGAGGAGTGGGGGGCTCAGCTGCGGTGGAGGGCGTAGTGAGGAGGGTAGCCTACTGTATTGTCCTCAGGGACGCCACCCTCTCTGCAGCTGTTTCTAGCTGTGGTGGCCAGAAGTTGCCTGCTCCTATTCTCCGTGCCTGCCCTACTTTGTCTCATAACAATGCATGGGACGGAGCTGTCTTGAAATGTTAAACTATTCAGTAGCACTTTACAAAGTGCTATTTTTTTCTGCTCGCTTATCATAGGCTACATCAATTCCATCAAATTTAGAAAGTGAATTGGAAATTTTGCGAGGCACAGGCATTCATTTGGGAAAGTGACTTCTTCCCACCCAAGGTGGAATTATAATGGCGGTGCAACAGTTTGAAAAAAAAAATAAAGAATTCAAGCATGAAGTCAAGAAATGAGGAGTATTGTCTTGGGAAATGGAGTCTATAATAGAAGGTGATCATCTCTCTCTCTCTCTCTCTCTCTCTCTCTCTCTCTCTCTCTCTCTCTCTCTCTCTCTCTCTCTCTGTCTCATATGTCTATCTGTTCGTTCGATTGTCTGTTTTTTTTAATTTATCCAGTAGTTTGTAAGAGTGAGTGTCAAGACAGGGCTCAACATGTATGTAGTCTCCTCTCTAGCCATGATGATCCCCAGATAGAGGCCTCCAGCTGAAGCTCAACACTATTGTTGCTAATCGGTGCAATCGAAGACAAAGTGCAGTGCAGTAACTACATAGTATGTCATCAAAATGTCGTATGAAAAGGCTCATCTCCTGTAGACCTATACACCTCCTTTATCATGTGACAAAGCTTTATAATCCAAACGTGTCCCGTTTTAGAGATATGTCTATGTGAAATTTGCAGTAACTGCAGTATCCAACCTAATGCCAATACTTCACAGGCCTTTTTCTCAGTCTCAATGTTGGCGTAGTTACTGCACTTTGCCTTTGTAGGGCAGAGTGGCCCGGTGAGGGACATATGTACTGTAACGGAGGCTAACTAGCAGAGTTGGCGTGGAACGTTAGTAAACCTCCCTCCCGAAAGCCTCATACAGTGTCGATGCCGTTGGGCTGGAGGACTGGTCCTTTAGTCCAGCGGTATCGTACTGTGACTCCCATTTACGGAGTGTTGTAGTTGACGAGGTGACAGGTTCGCGTCCCCGAGGAGGGCGTACTGTGCAGGAACACCTCCGTCACACATACAGTTAACACAAGCTGCATGGGAATGAGATGGTGGACATCATGGGTATGTCAAAGACTTTACAGAGGACTGCAGCAACTTTTGACTAGCTAGGGTGAAGGGAAGTGTCGGCTTCTGCGAAGTGTGCGTGTGTCTGTCTGTGTGTGTGTGTGTGTGGGTGTGTCTGTGTCTGTGTCTGTGTGTGTGAGAGAGAGATAAAGAGACAGATAGAGAGAGATGCACACACACACACACACACACACGGAGGGGGTACAGGGGGGGGTATGCTGCTAGAAGCGGGGCACCCAGGCCTTGCTCTTCTCATTGTTCTTCCCAGAAATGGGGGCAACCCTTGTCCCTTTGTGTTGGTAATGGAGATCAGGCCTAGTGTGCTAGGCGAGCAGCTGTTTGATTCATCTTGGCCCATTATTCTGTTTATGAAATTATTCTGCCCTGTGTTTTGACAATAGCACGCGCGCATTGAAAAGCAAAGTGGTTCAACAACAACATGACTTGTGTTGCCATTCGTTTGTGTGCCAGACACCATGTGTCTTGATCGGCAATTGTCTTGTGATAGTTTCAGTCAGAGTGTGTGTGTGTGTGTGTGTGTGTGTGTGTGTGTGTGTGTGTGTGTGTGTGTGTGTGTGTGTGTGTGTGTGTGTGTGTGTGTGTGTGCCTGTGTGTGTGTGTGTGTTTTGGATGTGAATGTGTTACCAGTTACCATATTACCAGTATATTCTATATTTAAATCTATTCTGGACTTAGGAATAGAGTTAATCTGTGAGGCCTGGCCCTGCCGTGGCCAACCAGTGGTGCTCTTGCCAGCCATGCGGCTGACCCGGGTTCGATTCCCAGCCCAGGTCCTTTGCCGAGCCCGTCTCTCTCCTGTCTACCTCTCATACTGTCCTGTCCATAGTAAAGTCTAAAAAGCCCCCCCCCCCCCCCCCCAAAAAAAAAAGAATCTCTGAGGCCAAGTAAGGACGTCCTGTATGGTCTTTTCTCTGCCAGCAAGGCTAATAATCCTCAAAGGGGAAATTGGAGCACATCCATCAAAAGGCACCAGTTAACTTGTACCCAAAGAGGAATGTCACCTTTAGGACTTGGCAATCGCCTAGACAAAATGGCACCTTGTGCCACCAGCAAGGAAAAAATGGAAAAAGAGAGAGGGAGAGAGAGAGAGAAACTTCCCGAGGCCATGGCATGTTTTGCTTTTGATTCAATTTATTTATTTTACGACATGGTTGCCACAGATATTCCACGCCGTCGCTCCCTCATCAACCTGATGGAAATTTCTAATTAGTATGCGGTTAATTACCTCCCACCTCCACTCCACCCCCCCCTCGCCCCTCCCCTCACCCCACCACCACCACCACCCTTCCCTAGATGAACGGCAGGATAGCTGTGAGAGATCTGATGTTAGATGTGGAGAGAATTCGTCCCGCCTCGCCCTGCGGGAGTGCTCGCCATCTTAGAGATGAGGAAAATTCATTACCATTAATTTGCACAGTCTTCGTCACTTGGTAAAAAAGTTTAGTCTGCCTCTCTATTTTTGATAGCTGAAGTACTATAGGCTTATGTGCACTCTGCTCTGTGTATTGGATCAGCTAGACTAGAATCGTCATTGGACTTGTGGTTGATCTGATATCACCAAGTAATTAATGATCCAGGATCAACATCAAAGTTGTTGGTCCAGGATCATTGTTACAAGTAACCCAATCAATCAGGGATCATTTGTGACTGATGACGTCATTGGTATGTGAGATGAATGTGACATCTACAGGTGAGCTTCTCAGTGGTGTAGTGGTTAGGGAGTTGCGCTGCAGATTACAGGGTTGCAGGTTCAATTGCAGGGCAGGCTCATATTCATGAGTCCAAGGTGCCATTTTGTCTCATATTCCTGAGTTCAATGAGAGTTCTGGTTAAAGACACACCAAGTATTTTTTTTACCTTCAAATTGTGCTTTCAAAACTGTGTCAAAACAGGGTGAGAGGCACCTTGGAATTTGTCCACTCTTCATTGGCTGAAGCATACAAGTGGGGAGGATATCTTTGTCTATGAGTGATCACTCTGATGCTACACTGAAGGTCCAAAGATAAACAGTGGCACTGCCAGGAGCTTTCCACGGACTGCCATATACATATCTTGCTTCACATCAGTGCTCTATATTGTAGGCAGAGGCGTAAAGTATACCCCCGCAGCCCCCGCGAGGCAGGGGGGTTGGCATACGAGGCGGGGGCCCACATGGGCCCTTGACTTGAAGAAACGCGCCCCCTCCACATGATATCAGGCCCTCTTTTTTCATTCGGGGGCCCATTCTTGGTAGCTTGCAGAGGGGCATGAAGTACTTGCGTTACGCCAGTGATTGTAGGGAGCATTGAGGTATCTTCACCAACACAACACGTTACTCTTCATACAGTGCATATTTTAGGCTGCATTTTTGCATTGTCACTGTGTCTAATTCAACTGCAGCGCACACTCTTGTCTAGTCTAGGCTGTTGGTAATGTCCACAGCTGCCCTGTCCTGTAAAACTCGTGTCCTTTATTAACTGATTGTCTGATGTCCATGTTAGCCTACAGCAAACCTTCGGAGATACATTAGCACAGCCTGTGCTGTAGAGCGTGCAACATTATCCTCGTGCTTAATAACACTAATCAGTAATGCGACGGCTTGCTAATGGTGCATAATGAATCGCTGTGTGTTTTCACAACACTGTTAGCTATTCAATGATCTGCTCTTAGTCCGGGATGGTCTAAATGTCAATGCACGAGAGGATTACCTGCATAGAACTGAACTGGCCGGCCGCCACGTTGCATGTTACTGCATTCTTCTACTTACCCATAATCCTTTGGGGCACCTTCCCCTGCCATCCTCCGTTAAGATCAGGAATGGGCACCTTCCATGATAAGGAGGGCCACGTTTTTTTCATCGCCATCCTCAGAGGGCCAAATGACCACAGATCTGACTGCAACTGGCAGAGTTCGAGGTGCAGTAGGTTGCTGACTGACTGCCCATATTGTTTGGAATGAACTGTACTCGATTGGCCAACAGTATAATAACAACAGATTATATATAAATATATTTTTAAAATAAGATTTAAAAATCTTTTTTATGTATGGGCCACACTTAGTTAGGAGGCGAGCCTGCTGGTGCTGTTGTTTTTAATATCCTCATGCGTCCCCTGCAAGGGCATGTGGGCATGTCATTAACACGGACATGACAAACCTCCCCCACCCCCCACCGCCACCTCACCAACATAATCTCTTTAGATTTAAGAAATAGGACGTCTAAATAAAAGCCTGCACGCCTGCGTGTCATGTTCATTTCTGTACGCATGCAGGGGTGGTGATGAGACTGCTCGTGCATATTTTTCATAAAGGTTGGAGCAGGCTTCACCCAAACAGATTTTTTCTTCTTTTTAGTGTGCTGACCAAAATACAACTGAAACGTAAGAGAAGGCCGCACCATGCATTGGCTGTCTTTTTATTATTAATGCATTCATGCATGTTTACCTCATCATCGCCTGGACAAAAGCAGAAGACAGCCATTTTGGTTTGGAGAAAAGTACATTGTTTTACCTGCACTGCGGACACATATCTCATAATCTGGATTTGCAATAAAAGTGTCCATGTTAACTCTGTGTCTGGGCTATCACAATAATAATAATTGGGTAACTATCCTTTGCAGTTTATTGCTAAGCAAGGCTTTGTTTTTTTTTGTTTTTTTTTCTTGCTGTAGCAGCATGCATTGGCGTTTGACAGACAGGGCCGTTTCAAGGTATTTGGGGGCCCTTGGAAAAGAGGGACTTGGGGCCCCCCATTTATTCTCTTGAAGTACTAGGGAGGGGTCTGCTCAAGAGACATTTTGAATGTAATATCAGTAGTTGCATTTTTCAGTCATTGAATTTAGGGAGGTGCTGCCATAGTCATTAAGCTGCCATTGCTGTCATTTTAATACAAGTAACCAGTTATTACCAGAGGGCCTCCTCTCAGCTAGGGGCCCTAGGCAACAGCCTAGTTTGCTTGTTGGGTTGTCACAGGCCTGTTGACAGGATGATGGAGTGGGGTATTCCATGCAGAATACTGAGAGCTACCGTGATCTGAAATGCCAGGTGGCTTTCTTTATGGTGCAGCATGAATTTCATGACAGTTACGGCTGTTTGACGGTGATTTAACTGGAAGAGGCCTGAAGGAAATCTGAGCTGGTAAACTGGCCTGTCCTGTCCTGCTGACATCTATTGGGATCATCTCATGTGATGGAGTGCCATGGACACCATGCCTAGAGAGCTTCTTCAGTGTACACCTGTATTGTATTCACCTACGTGGATTTTTAGCTTCAGTGCAGGTCAAAAGCTGACATGTTGTATTTACTGCAGTGTCGTAGTGTACATGGAGGTTGTAAGGTAATATTTTGTGGTGTCCGGTTAGATTTGTGAGTACGCTGTTCAGCTGACAGAATGTTATTTGCTTTGTGACAACAGCACATGTAGTACATATAGTAGTGTTGGCTGTGCACGTCTGTTTTTATCCAGGCCATTCAGTTACACGGACATGAAATGTTTATAAACAAAGAAAAAACACATGCACATACTGTGGAAACTCTGCTGAGACATATAAAACCATGACGTGCCATGAAGTCTGAATGACCTCTCCTTTTAACTGTGTGGACATGGGCATTGGTGTTGTTTACAAACCCTCGTCATTGTTTTAAAGTCTGCGTGACTGCACTGTACAGTAATGGATTTCGCTTAAGCTTTAACTCGGAATAAAGTGTGCTGCGGTCATGGTTGCGTAGTCTTAATCTGTGTGACAATGGATCCATAAATTGAAGCTTAACCGAGACATTTCACAATGCATGATCTTGGATTAAATTGTGATATGAAAATGTTACCCCTTCTCATTGCATGGGACGTTATCTCTAAACTGTGGCTTAGCTTAAGTATTGAATCTGTTGTTACTGTTACATACTCTTGTAGTAAAAAAAATAGCGGGGTCATCCCTATGTTCCCCGGGTCCTATGTTCCCCTCTACCGGGGAACATAGGACCCTTTTTTTCAAAAGAGGGGTCTATGTTCCCCACTGCTTCAAAGTAGACTTCCACATGGCAAATGCAGGTTGCTGTTGCAACTGTGACAGGTTAGGTTTAGGGATAGTTTTGGTCAGGGCACAAATTGAAAACTCAGAAACATTGCATTTCTGACAGGTTAGGTTTAGGGGTGGTTTTGGGAAACATACAATGCGGGGAACATAGAACCCTTTTTTAGAAAGGGTTCTCTCTCTCTCTCTCTCTCTCTCTCTCTCTCTCTCTCTCTCTCTCTCTCTCTCTCTCTCTCTCTCTCTCTCTCTCTCTCTCTCTCTCTCTCTCTCCATCCATAGAGAAAAAATGTGGAAGAACGACCGTTTATGTCTGACTCTTTGTAGTGAACAATAACAGAGAGACAAACAATAAAGTAAAGAAAAGAATAGTTTAGTGATGTCACAATGGAGATCAACGCTAATCCTCTCTTCAAACAAGACAACCAACCAACAAAACCACACAAACAAGCACCGAAAAAACAATACACAAAATAACAAATAAAAAAAACTGTTGAACAATCAGTTGAACACATTGATCTGTCTAACAAAGAGGTAAATGTCAATCCATTCTGCCCATATCATCGTTAGCATCATTAGCTCAGGGGAGTACGTCGACTATACGGTGGGCACCGCTAATCCCACATCACCATGTTGTGACCTGCATATTTCATTAAAGCTTAAGAGGACGGATGCGGAGAGGAGAGGGGCTAATCTGGATTGGCTGCATCCCTCAGCTAATCTAGCGCGCTAGGCACAAGGCCCGGGCAACCTGTTCCCAGGATCTCCTAAAAAAAATCTTTCGACATGGATTTTTGGGAGAGACCCATGTTTGCCAGGGGAATCTTTCAATCCATCAATAAAACTGAGCGTTGTAGTTGTATTTCATGGCCTTTGTTAACGGAGAGGAAGCATGATGAATTCACTTGCAGTGTAGTGTGTTCGGTGTGGCCCCATCCCCGTGGAGAAACGGCTGGTTTTGGTGATACTGTATTCAGTTATTACTGTGTTCAGTTGCTCTGCTCCGTCTTTTCTGTGAGATGCGTTATCCATGCTTTGATCTAGTCCTACAAGAATGCAAATGTTTGGCTTGCCAGGCTTGTTCTATTTCACCCTGTCTCACCCTCCCCTTTATTATTATTCTCATCTCTCATAAATTATTCCTTTGTGGTGTTAGCCCTCAGCGGAGCAGCATCAGCCTCATATGAGAGGCATGTGGCTCGACTTGCCACAGTGGTAGAGGCCCCGTTGTTTGGTGTTGCTCGCACTCTGTGTTCTTGTGATCTTCGTGATGTGGGTCTGTCGTCATCGGCAACGCACAGTAGTGGGCAGATGTACTCTATGTGATGTTCTTGATGTAGGGGTTTTCGTTGTCATTAGCAACGCACAATTGTAGGCGGGTTTGTGTGAAGTGTGTATGAACGTCATGGGCCTTTCTGTAATGCTCCAAATGGCCTTGTAAGTTGGGCTATCTATTAGTTGTACCCTGCCATTGTTTTGGGTCTAGTGTTAAGATACATCCTTTGTTATATAAGTTTGTTGTTAGCCGAATGGCTATAACCAAGTCATAATGCATTGTTGAAGACTGTTTAGTGTGATAATAGTTTAGTAATATGGTATTGCAGGTTTTTTTTATATGAATACCCAAGTGTTCCACAGTCAGAATGGTGTGCATTGGCTTATTTTGAAATGTTTTTATGGCAGTGCAATTCTGTGTGTGAGAGGTGTAAGCTTACCACTACTAAACTACTGCCCTTACTGGGACAAATAAAGTGACACTACTACACACTACTACCACTACTACTACTATTATGAAACGCGTCCTGTGTGAGGACCATGTCCATTATTATTCAGGCTAATGCTGTCACCCCTACATGTCCCAGTCGTAGACATACTACATGTGCAGAGTCACGCTCGCATGTTGTTGGTACCGTATACGTGTGGCTCTATTTGTGACCAACTCAGCCCTCAGGGGCCTGGCCTGCTGGTTAGCTTGGATATAATCATCTCTCTCTCTCTCCCTCTCTCTCTCTCTCTCTCTCTCTCTCTAAACTGTTCCCTTGTGTTCCCCCTATTTGTGTGAGCTGCATCTGAGCCTGTGGTATTGATTTTCACTTTGCCTGTTAAAAGACAACTTCACTTCACAGAGGCCACGCTTCAGCTTCAGCGCTGTTCATCCATTTAAATGGGAGGCGCCGCGTTGTTGCTTGTCACATTTGTCTTAACTCTCATTCCCAGTCAGCTGTCTTTGAAGGCCACGGCTCTGGCTTTAAAAATCACTGAAAAAAGGATCGTAAGAATAAGGATCTTTAGTTATCATTGCTCCATCTCTATACGGCGCAGAAAAAAATCATCAGCATAAGTACTGTATGTATTTACAAAATGCAGGTATTTTAGGCATGTCAGGCAAAATGTGTCTACAGTTCACACTACATACTGTTCCTGCTTGGGCTATTTAATTGTTACTCCTATTGTCATTTCTATGCTGCTGGCTGCAAAAGATGCTGATTTGCACGGTGTCTTTACAAATACATGTAAACATTAGGTTTGTAATGATACACTCAACTCAAGATTCGGTTCATATCACGATTTTTCACCTACGGTTCGATACACCCCACGATTTCTGATATGTATCTCATTTGAAGCTTGGAAGCATTATCACATTGAATTAATCATACGATTGTTTTCTGGACTGAAAGATTACAAAACTTTGAAAGGGCGTATCACAATACTGCCTAGTTACATCACAATACAGTATCGTGACTCTGAGTATCGTGATTTTTCGGTTCGATCCAATATCGTTACAGCCCTTGTAAACATACAAAAATACTGTACGCTGGACAAACTTGTGTCACCATATTGTTTGTGTCTGGGCTGTTAAATCACATGAACTCCAATCCTCATATAAAATGCTGCGTGCTACAGTAATTGGTTTTGGCAGAGAGCGTCTGTTTTCCGGCTCATGGACGTGGCTTGACATCCTGTCCTGGGGCTGCATGCTCTCTGTCTGTGTTGTCTCCGTCTGTGTTGTGTTGTCTGCGTCTGTGTCTGTATCTGTGTTGTGTTGTCTCCATCTGTGTTGTGTTGTCTGCGTCTGTGTCTGTATCTGTGTTGTCTGCGTCTGTGTTGTGTTGTGTTGTTGTGATGCTGCTTGCTCTCCGTTTGTGTTGTCTGCCTCTGTGTTGTGTTGTCTGCGTCTGTGTTGTGTTGTGTTGTGTTGTGTTGTGTTGTGTTGTGTTGTGTTGTGTTGTGTTGCGTTGTCTGCGTTGTGTTGTGTGCGTCTGCGTCTGTGTTGTGTTGTGTTGTGTTGTGTGCATCTGTGTTGTGTTGTGTTGTGTGCATCTGCGTCTGTTTCTGTGTCGTGTTGTGTCGTGTCGTGTTGTGTTGTGTTGTGTTGTGGCGTGATACAGCTGCATTGTGAGAGCGAAGACAGTGCCAATGTCTGAGCAGGAAATCAAGAAACAGACAAGGCAAGCGCCTATCCTCAGGAGCCACCATGTCAAAACAAAAGCGTGTCAAGGTCTTCTCAATGGCCCGAGCCTTTTTCAGTTCCACATGCCTTTTCTACCTCACTGTCACAGGCGTTTGATGTACACAGTAACTGCAACTCGGCAGTATGGTTCTTAAGGCAGCTTACTGGGAGAAGAGCAGAAGGATAAGACGGTTTAGCTTTTTTTTTTCTTTCTGTCTTTTTAGCCCAGACTTTATCCTCATCCTCAGAAATCCTTTGTTTACTCAAAAAGACTTATATCATCAGCTTTGAGGAACAAAGACCTTGTCTTCTAGCCCGCAGCTTTTTTTCTTTGTGTTTGTCCTGCCTTGTTGAGCTTGTCAAAATGTCTAGGCCTATTGTTCAAACAGAGCCTGCTGCTTACCTGTGAAGTGCTGCACTTTTCAAACATCTCCTTGATGCCCTCCTCACGCATCAACAGTCGCTATTTTTATTTCAAAGACTCTGACCCAGCAAAAAGAGTGCACACGTTTTTTGGGGTTTTTTTTTTGCTCTACTATTTGCAATAGGGTCCACTAACTAAAATACACTGATTTTATCTTGAAATATACTACTTTAAAACCTAGTTAAATGTGTATATGGTTAGGTCACTCTAGTATGAATAAGAGGGACAATGGAAGGGCAAGTATAGAGGAAGGTTACCAGTATCTGTGCAATTTTTAATTTTGACACAGTGGATTATAAAATCAGCTCTCTCTCTCAATGGGTTCACTTCTAAGAGGCAAATGAATTTGAATTTGCAATTGAAACCCTTCTGGGTACTATATATTTTTTGGTCTTTGTTATGTATTTCAATCGCAGCAAATATGAGGAGGTCTCTGAAAGCTAGCTGTGTAATTATTTTTCCGGCTGTTCTTGTTGAGCAGAGAGAGAAGTTACAGACTGCATTAAAAATGCAAAAGGCTGGTCCTACCGAGAATACCCCGAGTAAAGTATCTGTGGCTATTTAATGATGCTTGCAGAGGCTAATGATCATCCCTTCCTCCTCAGATGGCCAGCGAGATGAAAGCGCTCAATTAAATTTGATCACTGTCCAAGTACGCACATACAGGGCTCCCAGGACTGCATACCACCTCGTATATCCTATCTTGTGCATTGAAATGAGCTGATTTTGCAGTTTTGGTTGTTGTTGTTGTTGTTGTTGTGCTCGACCCCATATGTCATTTCACTCGATTTCTTTTGTAGGCTACATGACTACAATTAATTAAGTCACTTAAGAATTTAATGACCAACAGTTTTAAATTGAATATGCATCTACACAACTATTGATTTTTGTTTGAAATGTGTCAGATTTTTTGCATGTTGAGACTTAGCCATTGACTGCATAGGTGCAATAATTTCTTAAGAAATTTGCTGATCATGTTAAGCGTACTCTCTTTAACACAGTTTATTCTTTTGTTTCAGATCTATCTTCATGCCTGACGATCCAGCTGTGAAAAGGATTATATCTGTTATGTGGATAAAACTGGAACCTTGCACTCATCTATGTGGATGTGATGTTTTACCCATAACAAAATAACTACACTGACAAAGCTCTTGGACTTAACCTTTAATCTATTTTCTTTGAAAAAAAAAATCTAACTAAAATGGCAAGAGAGACTTTCAACCTTTCCGCAGCGGCTTGGCTCAGTTGTGTGTCACTGCTGGTGGCGTTGTGCGGACGACTGTCCTCCGTCCAGGCCGCAGAGTGTCCTCAGCTGTGTGTGTGCGAGATACGCCCTTGGTTCACCCCCCAGTCCACCTACCGAGAAGCCATCACCGTCGACTGTAACGACCTTCGCCTGACGCGCATCCCCGCCAACCTGTCCACCGACACGCAGGTGCTGCTGCTGCAGAGCAACTACATCTCCCGGACCAGCGAGGAGCTGGAGCAGCTGTACAACCTGACCGAGCTGGACCTGTCCCAGAACAACTTCAACAGCATCAAGGACGTGGGCCTGACCAATATGTCCCAGCTCACCACGCTCCACCTGGAGGAGAACAAGATCGCAGAGATGCCCGACTTCTGCCTGCAGGACCTGACGAATCTGCAGGAGCTGTACATCAACCACAACCAGATCACCAGTATCTCACCGAGTGCTTTCGCCGGGTTGAACAACCTGCTGAGGCTTCACCTGAACTCCAACAAACTCAAGACGATCGACAGCCGTTGGTTCGAGTCAACGCCAAACCTTGAGATACTGATGATCGGCGAGAATCCGGTCATTAGCATCTTGGATATGAATTTCAAGCCTCTTGTGAACCTGCGGAGCTTGGTGCTCGCAGGGATGAATCTGACCGACGTCCCGGGGAACGCCTTTATCGGACTGGGGAACTTGGAGAGCCTTTCGTTTTACGACAACAAGCTCGTCAGGGTGCCGCAACACGCTCTCCAGAAGCTCCCCAACTTGAAGTTTTTGGACTTGAACAAGAACCCCGTTCACAAAATCCAAGAGGGGGACTTCATGAACATGATGAGGCTGAAAGAGCTCGGCATCAACAACATGGCCGAGCTGGTGTCCATCGACCGCCACGCCTTGGACAATCTCCCCGAGCTCACAAAGCTCGAGGCCACCAACAACCCAAAGTTCTCCTACGTGAACCGCCAGGCGTTCCGCGACGTTCCCTCCCTGGAGAGCCTCATGCTGAACAACAACGCTCTCAACTCCCTCTACCAGGCCACCGTGGAGTCTCTCCCCAACCTCCGCGAGATCAGCATCCACAGTAACCCGCTGCGCTGCGACTGCGTCATCCAGTGGATGACCTCCAATAAGACCAGCGTCCGCTTCACGCAGCCCCTGTCCATGTTTTGCGCCATGCCCCCCGAGGTCAGAGGTCAGCACGTCAAGGAGGTGCTGCTGCACGACTCGCCCGAGCAGTGCCTGCCCATGATCTCGCACGACACCTTCCCCAACCACCTCAACCTGGACATCGGCGTGACCGTGGACCTGGACTGCCGCGCCATGGCCGAGCCCGAGCCGGAGATCTACTGGGTGACCCCGCTGGGCAGCAAGGTCATGATGGACACCGTCTCCCAGAAGTACCAGCTGAACAGCCAGGGAACGCTGCGCATCTCCAACATCCAGGTGCAGTAGGATTGAAGCTACTGTATGTGTTGTATGTGGGCTAATCACACACACATAGACACCATTTACATATTGTACATCCACATACAGTTACACTCATACTATACTCCTTCCCTCTACCCCATACTACACCCTTTTACCCACCCCTCTCATTCACCCAGCTATGTCACCATATATACTGTATACGGTGACATAGCTGGGTGAATGAGAGGGGTGGGTAAAAGGGTGTAGTATGGGGTAGAGGGAAGGAGTATAGTATGAGTGTAACTGTATGTGGATGTATGGAGATGTACAATATGTAAATGGTGTTTATGTGTGTAGTTGTATATGAAGTGCACAATTAAGCAATAAGCCACGAGAGGGGAGTGGGGCACGACGCGAAGTGGAGTGCCGTAAACGTCCCCTTGCCCGTTATCAGTAGAGCATAACCCACGGACTCAAGTGGCTTATTGCTTATCTAACACTGTTACACTTAATCGCTGACCAAATTTCTTTACAATTTTTTTCTTTAACAATTAATTTGATCCGCGACAAGTTGAGGAAGTGATTGTGGTTACTGAGGCAACGTTACTCGTCGTGTGTGCGTCGTCGCGCTGCCAGACACACACTTCGCTACAAAAACTCAGCAAGGGGCGATAAACATTGCAGGAATTAAATGTCTGCAATCACACTGATACCCCAACCATAGATGGTGCAAAAATGTGCTCTTCTTGCAGACTCCCTACCCCAACTGCAACATATTCTCATTACCGATGTAGATGCGCTTGGTCTAACTTAGACGCGCATAGAATCTTCAGTTGGAAAGTGTGGGTTTGCGCTCAATTGACCACGGCTACCAGCCAATCAGAATCGAGAACCGGACTGCACAGTGTTAGATTAAAAAAGATCTGACAATTGCTGAACCTGATGAAATTGACCTGTCTGATGTACAAAAAAAATCCCTCAATTAACACTGTAACTCTTGTTAATCAGGTGGAGGACTCAGGCCGCTACACCTGCGTGGCGCAGAACGTGGAAGGGGCGGACACGCGGGTGACGGCGCTGCGCGTCAACGGCACCCTGATGGACAGCGCACAGCTCATGAAGATCTACGTCAAGCACACCGAGTCGCACTCCATCCTGGTCTCCTGGAAGGTCAACTCCAACGTGATGACGTCCAACCTCAAGTGGTCCTCCGCCACCATGAAAATCGACAACCCGCACATCACCTACACGGCCAAGGTGCCCGTGGACGTGCACGAGTACAACCTCACGCACCTGCAGCCTGCCACCGAGTACGAGGTGTGCCTGTCCGTCTCCAACATTCACCAGCAGACGCAGAAGTCTTGCGTCAACGTCACCACCAAACACGCCGCCTTCGCCGTGCAGATCTCCGACCAGGGCACCAACACGGCTCTGGCCGCTGTCATGGGCTCCATGTTTGCCGTCATCAGCCTGGCCTCCATCGCCGTGTATATTGCCAAGCGGTGGAAGAGGAAGAACTACCACCACTCACTGAAGAAGTACATGCAGAAGACGTCTTCGATCCCCCTGAACGAGTTGTACCCGCCATTAATCAACTTGTGGGATGCCGACAACGAGAAAGAGAAGGACGGTGGTTCGGAGAACAAGCCCACCCAGGTGGACACGACGAGAAGCTATTACATGTGGTAAGGGGACATGAATGAACGAAAGCGTTTTTTCGAGCACAAAGACATGTTTTAAGCTGAGTTGTGCGCAAAACGCAGGAGGTGGAGTTTGCTTCGTATGTTTCATTGGCAGGCAAGAGAAAGACTGACCAGATGGACATTTTAAGTACAAAAAAATATTGCCTTTCTTTCTTCCTTTCATCCTCTCATCCTTTTGACCCAGCTTCAGCAGCTTTGGTTAGCCTCCATTTTAGTTGCTGTGCGGTTTCCACTCCCTTTTCTATAGCACAGCATAGTTTATGTAAAGAAATGACTTTGGATCGACTAGTGCATTAGCAGTATATTTGATCCAATAGGCATTTGTCTTTGGAGATATTGATAAAAGAATGCAATGTTTCTTTCTTTCTTTTGTAAAACAGTTAAACTGTTGTGCACTGAACTATATAAACAATTTGTCTATGGACTCCAATGTATAAGCTGACAAAGTGGATCTAGACCTGATACACCGTCTATTGAATAATGTTAGCGATTGTTCTGTAATGTTGTATCAACTATAATTTGAACTATTTTGGACTTAATCA
>NC_085870.1:26652660-26657660 GCF_034702125.1 Engraulis encrasicolus
AAGCAAAGTAAAGTCCTCTGCACGTCTCTTCCCCTCCCCTCCCTAGAAGTGTCGTTTCCAAGGCAACTCGGCAGTGTTTTGCCTCCCACACAAAATACATGAGTGTTAATTCAGCACTCCGTGCACAGAATCAACACCCTGAGTGTTGCTTTCGACACTTAAAGTGCAGAGTCGACACAGCAAAATCGACTGTGCACCTACAGTACCTGGCTGCCAAACCTGGCACAGCTCGTCTCCGCTCCGCATTGGCCTCGGGCTCCGAGACAGAAATACCTCACGCAAGGTCAATTCCCTCCCAGCACAGATATGGATGAAAAAAGAAGAAGAAGAAGAAGAGCAGAGGGGGTAAAAAATAGAAAAAGTACGGTAGTATATCTCCTCAAAGGTGCCAAGGAAGAAAAACCTTTACTTTGTCTGCGCGCATGACATTTTACGATTTCACACCTCACCTGTATGGATTCACATACACACAGAGACACACACGCACACACGCACACACGTACACACATACACTCTCTCTCTCTCTCTCTCTCTCTCTCTCTCTCTCTCTCTCTCTCTCCCTCTCTCTCTCTCTCCCCCCCCCTCTCTTTCTCTCCATTTGTATATATATATATATATATATATTCTTTGTCTGTTCCTCATTGCATTTTATTGTATTTGCCTTCTAGCTACAGGTGAGTGGGAGATGATGGCTGAGGCTGCATATCATGCTGCATGGCTCCTCTGTGCTGCATGGCTCCTCTGTGCTGCATGGCTCCTCTACTCTCGGCTGTGTGGCGTGTTCTTGGGAGTCCAAAAAGGGAAGAGTGCTGCTATTGCTGTTGCTATAGCGCCCGCCTTAATTACTTCTTCTCTGCTCTGACAGAATGGGGCCACTAGTCAGTATGTCACAGCAGCAAAAAATAAAAAAGGAGAACAAAAAAGCAAAAGGAGAAATACTATTTTACTACATCAAAAATGTGGTTTACAGTGATATGAATTAAACCATAATGCTGTTAACACCACCACAATAGCCCCTAGTGAAAACAAAACAGTCTATTCGGCTGGTCTGATGTTGCTACTGCTCCACATGAATAAAGACCTCACATGCAGGGCTGGACTGGCCATCTGGCATAGAGGGCATTTCCCGGTGGCCCCCGCACCCTTGTGGGCCCCTATTTTCAGAAATGTAAAAAAAGGGGGTGGGGTTACATTTCTGAAAATAGGGGCCCACAAGGGTACGGGGCCCACTGGTGAGAAAGTTCTGTGGCGCTAATTATGGGATGGGGGGGGCTTCAATCCAAAAGTGCCCGGGACCTATCCCCCCCCAGTCCAGCCCTGCTCACACTACATACGTGGAAGGATTACCCAGAAGCCACCAGCCAGACGAGCCACCAGCCTAGACACTCTTCCATATCTCTCCTCTCCTCACCTGTCCTCGTCTCAAAGACGCCTCAGACAGAGACAGGGTGGGTGGGAGCAGAGAGAGAGAGAGAGAGAGAGGGATGGAGAGATAGAGAGAGAGAGAGAGTGTGAAGTCTGGGTGACCTTCTGTCTCTCTGACGAGCTATCAATGCTCCTCAATCCAAGCCCATGGCTGCCAGGCCCTTGGCCTGAGCAGAGAAATTAATCAAAATGTAATCTTTTTTCACAGCATGAGGGAAAGCCAAGCCCTCCACCATCACCCTCGCTCCTTGCATTAGACCTGCTATACTTAAGTAGCTGTGTGAATGATGGTGAGAGAAATGGAGAGAGAGAGAGAGAGAGAGAGAGAGAGAGAGAGAGAGAGAGAGAGAGAGAGAGAGAGAGAGAGAGAGAGAGAGAGAGAGAGGGAGAGAGAGGGAGAGAGAGGATAAGTAAAAAGAAAAGCATTTTGTGGTCTCTTCATGAGTGACAGTTAACATCGCTTCTGATTTAAAAGACAGATGTTGAAGAGTTGGCGAAAACCTCTATCTACTAACACATTCCAGTCAAGTCATTTTTCGCTGGTTTGTGTCCGCACCCGTTATTATATTATTAAATTACATCCGTGTTTTTTGTTCAACTGCGTGCAGGGCCGTAAGAGATTTTCAAATACTGAGGTCAAATACTGCATGCTGTACTGCATAACTTACTCTACATTTAGAATGCTTCAAACACTTCAGTCAAACTCTTAAGCGTTTTCATTAATCACTGCCTTGGGGATAAATGGGGGTGGCATATACGTCCTGAATTTATCATTGTTGATCATATATTGATTTTCATCATAGATCAATTTTACATTACTGAAAAAAATACAGAGGACATGACCTCTGTGTCTTCAATGGTAGTTATGGTCATGACTGCGTGGTATTACTGTAAGCACAGTGAGCCACACTACAGTACGTGGTTCCCAAGTAGCCTTGGATAGGATAATCCCACCACAGACAAAGGAAGCAGCTGGATAAAAGGGGTCCCAGGCGGACCCTTGGTATAGGGTTAAATAAGTTACCTTTATGGAATAGCCACCTGTATTACATTTAATTGACCCTTGGTCATGGTTAAGTGGCAACTCTATTCCATCGCACGGCGTCTGTGCTCTAAAGAGACGGCGTGGTAATGAATGGGTGGCAGTGGGACCTGCTGTCTCCTCCCTCACATGATAATGAATCTTTGGGATACGCTCCGCAGAGTGGAGTGACCTACTTTTCTAAGCAATTTTTTTTTCTCCGTTTTGTTTATTGCTTCCATCACACTGCCTCAGCCATTTTTATCCCCACACAATTAATGTGTTTTTCGGGACGGTTTGCCTGAGGGAAAAAAAAAAGAAGAAAAAATGCCCCCATTCTGAGGGGCCTGGTGGTACAGTATATAGCCCATCAGTTTATGACCCTTTGAGGAGTACCATCACATACTGTATGTGGTTAGAATTTGAGCAAAACAGTTCTTACTATGATGTCACAACCACTCTGTGGAATTTTTAGCACAGAGTTCTATGGGAGTTGTAGAATGCCCGAGTAAAATTCTAGAAGAACTGGAGAAAATTCTTGCTCCTCAATACTCTTGTTGAGGAGTGATTCATGTTGCTGGCTGCAGAGATCAAGATTAGTGGCAGATGACTTAATCTGCTGTTCAAGGGGGGAGGGTTCTTTTGTCCACATGTTTTCAGGAATGGATGGGGGAGGACAGGGGCACCCATAAAACATTGGGTGGTAATGTGCAGTAAATTCTTTTGGCTTATAGCACCACGGCAGCCTCACACATACGCCGGCCCGGCCCCAAGCCATAGTAAATCGTCTCTCTCTCTATACAAAGCTCAGGGTGTGTGTAATTGCACAAATTAGTTTTTAATGTATGGACACAAAAGCTGTGTGCTAACAGGAAAAAAGAGCAATTTTGTACACGCTTGTAAGCGCATCTGTGATGAAGCTGTTAAATGGGCCAACATGCCTGCCAGCTACAATGGAGAGACTGAAGCCCCACAAGCCCTGTTCGGGTAGGCCTACCACTCTCCAAAAACAAGAAAAGAACATTTCTTTTCAGATTTAATGTCTGTATTTTGAACGAGAGTGTGAGTGATTATTCATTCATCTCTCCTGGAAGATATTGCGGAGTGAGTGAGTCCTCTGCTGATGAATAATGATTTCTGCCGTAGTCTAATCTCAAAAAGATGCTGAGTGATTGCGTACGGCATGTGCGCGCGGCGCGGCAAGACGAGGGGCCATAATGAATTTGTTTGTGACTCATAAAACGTTATTGTTCCTCATTTGCTGCCGCAGATTTTTACAGCACTGCGGAGCCACTGACATTTGATTTAGATTACAGTTAACAGCAAGAAATGACGCTTACGTTCGAGTCGATGTGTGGCATTCTAAACCGAGGCCATGTTTGTTTCCACATACTGTAAGTTAGGGGTGGGGAACCTTTATCATTCAAGGGGCCACTTCAAATTCATCCGAGGGCCGTAAAAGTCCTCCGACGGCTGTACTATGAACACAAACCAGGATTTCCACCTGCACTTTAGGCCTATAATGAAGGCAGCCACCTTTAAAACAGACCCCACCTCTCTGTATATAACGTAATTGTATTGCAAATGTATTTTTTAAGATTCCTTTGCAAAATGTCATATTTCATGTGAAGCTGCATAACATTAAAATAAAATCGAGGGCGGGATAAAATAGCCTCCAGGGCCACAAACGGCCCTCAAGACATAGGTTCCCCACCCCTGCTGTAGATGCTTTTGTCACTCGGTTTCCATGGAAACGTTTGATTTCTCTACATCAAAGAGAAGCTAGGATATATACAGACCGTCTTTCTGTCATGTAGTATGCCATTGAATTGAACAATGTGAGGTTCATATGAGTTCAGGAGAAACACAAGTTGGAAATCACTTTTCAATCAACACATACTATTATTAGCATGTGATGAGGGATTTCAATTATTTATGAGCTTTAATTTACTTTTAACACCCACTTCTAACACATTTTAATCTGTACAAAAAAACAACCCCCATCTCACTCCTCAGTTTGTATCCATGGATACGTAAGCCTATCGCTGGTTTTCATTGAGGTCAGTATTCCCGCACACCTCAGTCTGAAATGATGCCATAGACTGTTGCAAGGGGAAGTTGTTTTTGTAGGTCTATCTGAAATGACCATTCAATTCAGTAGCCTCTGTTCTGATACTCCTGAGTCACTGCAGTATAATACAGAATTACCGCAAATTCTGCAATAAGTGCAATAGATGTGGATATAAATGCTGCATACAACAAAAATATAGCACTTTACGGCAATGTAAAATGGTTTCTCTCATGACAGGATTCCACACCCTGATGTTATCACATAATCCCTGATTTTAACTCATCAGCCGTGCAGCAAGCAGTGCCACCGGTCATTTCTAATCAAGAACTGAGTGCAGGGCTGGACTGGTCATCTGGCATAGCGGGCATATCGCGATGGGCCCTGCACCCTAGTGGGCCCCTATTTTCAGATATATAAAACATTATTTTTTACATTTCTGAAAATAGGGCCCCACGAGGGTGTGGGGCCCACCAATGAGTCCAT
>NC_085870.1:26662660-26694046 GCF_034702125.1 Engraulis encrasicolus
AACTCCCAAGCGCCATGAGTTGTTAGTGAGCACATGACAAACACTTCCACCAGAGAGATTGGATATATAGAATCTCCACACTCTCCCACATGCCACATTAACGACTGGCTGCAAGGGGCCTGAGGACTGGCGAGTGTTATTATGTTTACAAACTCCATTGGCTCCAGCATAGCCCTCCAGCTTGCTGTGGGGTTCCTACAGCATGTTGTGTCCCATTGTATCGCAGCATAGGCCTACTATATTTTATGGATCGCTAAAAAGTTGCTAGAAGTCGCTAGCATAACGTCATGACGTCACAGCGTCACGCACGGCATGCTGATCTGTTCAAAACGTGCCCACATGCTGTTCATCATACAAATGGGCAGTGCTATACTCTTTGGAGATTAGAGCTTATCTGCAGCCCTGCTTAAACGGGGGAAACGCCTCTGAGGGCGGAGTAGGGTTACAATTAGCCTTTGTTGAAAAACAATGATTTTGTCACTGAAAAGGCACGTTTCCAAGTCACCAGATTTACCAAAAAGTCGCTAAAGTTGCTAGAGGAAGTTTTTAGTTGCCAAGGACGTCAAAAAGTCACTAATTTGGAAACACTGTCGGCATGCAGCCAATTATGAATAACTTTCTCAATTAGTTCAGCATCTTAGCCATTCACCATTAAAAAAAAAAAAAAAAAAGAAGGTGAAAGTCGCAGTGGGAAGGAAGGTCCTACTGTATTGTCATCATTGCGAGCACAAAACAGCACAAAGTTGCATTTATGGCTCAACCGTTCAAGGAGGCAGCCCAACTATGCTGGGGACGATGGTGTGCTTAAGGTGCCTCAGTCATGGCAGAGGACGGGGGATCAACATCCTAACTTCATGCTAGCAATGAAAAAAGAAAGATAGAAAGAAAAAACAATAAAAGAAAGAAAGAAAGAAGAGGGGAAAAAAGACAAAAGAAGTTTAGGATCCACTATTCATTCATCATCACAGAACCCATACTACTGAAGCGCCATCTCCATGCTTCATGGGTAGCCTGGCCCTCTTGTCCTCCCTGCAATATTGATGGTGTAGAGACTAGCACCACAGATCTAAAACGGCCCCTTTCACTTCTCATGGGTTTGATAGCCACATCGTGCAGCAGTGGAATGCATAAAGCTTTTCTGGAGTGTTTTGTTTCATGTTCAATTGTAAGTTCAATTGTAAAGTTCAATTGTAAAGTAAAGTCATTGTAAAGTCATTGTAAAGTCATTTTTTCAGTCGCAAAGTCAAGTCAAGTCAAGTCAAGTTTATTGTCAATTTCTTTACATGCACTGGTCATACAAAGAATTTGAAATTGCGTTTCTTGCTCTCCCATGCAGACATAGACTAATCTAGGTAAGGACATAGACAGTATAGACATAGACAGTACTCATACATGGACATAGACAGTATGGACGTAGACATTGCTCATACAGACATTTAAAGTGCAAGACTGGACAACAGAAGACTTGTAGAGAACATACATTAAGAGGAGGTATTTTGTTGTTCTTTTTCCTAAAAAGTCCTTTATAGTGTTCTGACATAGTAATAGTAGCATTTGAAGAAATAAATAATTAAAAAAGGTTTTTATTTAAATACACCAGCAGCAGTATGTGTGTGTGTGTGTTTGTATGTGTTTTGTGTGCGTGTGTGTGTGTGTGTGTGTGTGTGTGTGTGTGTGTGTGTGTGTGTGTGTGTTTAGTGCAGGTAGAAAGTGCGGTGTGCGTCTGTGTGTGTGTACCTGTGTATGTGTGTGTGTGTGTGTGTGTGTGTGTGTATGTGTGTGAGTATGAGTTGTGTGTCAGTGTGTGTATGTGGGGGTTAGTGCAGAAAGTGCAGTGTGCTTGTGTGTGTGTGTGTGTGTGTGTGTGTGTGTGTGTGTGTGTGTGTGTGTGTGTGTGTGTGTGTGGTGTGTGTGTGTGTGTTGTGTGTGTGTGTGTGTGTGCATGTGTATGTTTTGAGTTAGTGCAGGTTGAAAGTTCAGTCACAGATGTAGTAGTGCAGGTGGAATGTTCAGTCGCAGATATGGTGGTGGGGATGAGGTTGTCATTGGCCTGGCTGGCTAGAGGCTGACAGTGAAGGGAGAGTGGGTTGAGTGTTCAGTATCTTGATTGCTTGATGCATCGTGCTGCTTGCAAGCCTGGTGGTACGGGAACGGAGGCGCCTGTACCTCTTTCCAGAGGGCAGGAGGCTGAACAGTTTGTGTGCAGGGTGGCTTGTGTCTTTGATGATCACAGTGCTTTTCGGGTGAGGCGTGCGGTGTAAATGTCCTGCAGGGAGGGGAGTGGTACTCCAATGATCTTCTTCGCTGTGTTCACAACACGCTGGAGTGTCTTCCTGTTTTTCTCCGTGCAGCTTCCTCCCCACACTGTGATGCAGCTGGACACGACGCTCTCTATGGTTCCTCTGTAGAATGTTGTCATGATGGAGGGTGTAGCACTTGCCCTCTTTAGTTTGCGCAAGAAGTAGAGACGCTGATGGGCCTTCTTCGCCAGTGAAGTAGTGTTGGTGGTCCAAGAGAGGTCGTCGCTGATGTGCACTCCAAGGAACTTGGTGCTGCTCACTCTCTCCACAGCATCACCGTCGATGGTCAGTGGTGGCAGTTGTTTTTGGACCCTCTGAAAAGTTGACAACAATCTCCTTGGTCCTTGTTGACATTCAGCAGGAGGTTGTTGTCTTTGCACCATCTGGCCAGCAGGTCTACTTCTTCTCTGTAGTGGGTCTCATCGCCCTTAGTGATGAGGCCCACCAGTGTTGTATCATCCGCAAAAAACTTCACTAGATGGTTAGTGCTGTGGGTCGTTGTGCAGTCATGTGTCAGCAGCGTGAACAGCAGGGGGCTGAGAACACAACCTTGCGGAGCCCCGTGCTCAGGGTCAGGGTGCTTGAGGTGTTNATTCCCTACCCGTACTGCTTGTGGTCTCTGCATCAGGAAGTCCAGCAGCCAGTTGCAGAGGGAGGTGCTGAAACCTAGTTTGTCCAGTTTTCTGATGAGTTGTTGTGGTATTATGGTATTGAATGCTGAGCTGAAGTCAATGAACAGCATTCTCACATATGAGTCTTTATTGTCCAAGTGGGTGAGGGCTGGATGGAGGGCAGAGCAGATTGCATCCTCCGTGGATCGCTTGGCTCGGTATGCGAACTGGTAGGGGTCCAGGTGGTGGGTAGGGTGGCTTTGATGTGTGACAGGACTAGCCGTTCGAAAGCAACTTCATGATTATGGGCGTCAGTGCTACAGGACGGTGGTCATTGAAGCATGATGATGATGATGATTTCTTCGGCACGGGTATGATGGTAGCAGCTTTGAAAAGTGATGGGATGACTGCTTGCTCCAGAGAGATGTTAAAGATGTCTGTGAAGACATCCTTCAGCTCTTCTGCACAATCCTTCAACACTCGGCCAGGTATGTTGTCTGGGCCAGCTGCTTTGCGTGGGTTGATGGTGGCCAGTGTCCTCTTCACACTGGCAGAGGACAGGTACAGGGGTTGATCATGGGGGGGAGGGGGAGTTTTCTGTGGATGAGTGTCATTTTGTGCTTCAAAACGGGCAAAGAAACTGTTCAGGTCGTTTAGCAGAGAGGTGTTGTTGTCACAGCTTCGTGGTGCGGGCTTATAGTCCGTGATGGCCTGTATGCCCTGCCACAGGCTCTGTGCATCTCTGCTGTCTTTGAAGTGTGTTGTTATTTTGTCCGAGTATTCCTTTTTTGCTTTCCTGATGCCCTGGGACAGGTTTGCCCTTGCTGCTTTTAGGCTAGTTACGTCTCCTGCTCTAAAGGCTTTGTCTCTGGCCCTCAGCAGTCTGTGAACGTCTCCTGTGAACCATGGCTTCTGGTTGGCCCTGGTGGTGATGCGTAACATCATCAATGCATTTTGTGATGTAGGAGGTCACGGTGTCTGTGTACTCCTCAATGTCAATGTGGTTGCTGTGGGTGGCAGCTGTTTTGAACATGTCCCAATCTGTGGTTTCAAAGCAGTCTTGTAGTCGTGACACGGCTCCTTCTGGCCATTTTCTCACCTCCTTCAGAGCTGGTTTGGTGAGTTTTACCTTTTGTCTGTAGGCTGGCAGTAGCAGAATCGTTAGGTGGTCTGATAGGCCGATGTGGGGGATGGGCTTTGCCTTGTATGCTCCTTGTTTTGGGGTATAAACAAAGTCCAGGGTGTTTTGTCCTCTTGTTGGAAAGTTAACATGTTGGTGAAATTTTGGAAGTACTGTTTTGAGATTTCCGTGGTTGAAATTCTCCCATGACCACTGTGAAGGCATCTGGGTGTGCATCTTGTTTTTCACTGATTCCCCGATGCAGCTCGTTCAGTGCCTCGCTTCTGGCGCTGGTGGTATTGCTAGGAGCGAGGTAAACTGCGACCAGTAGAATGGCGGATATTTCTCTTGGTAGATAGAAGGGTCGGCACTTGATGATCATGAACTCCACTAGTGGAGAGCAGTGTCTCTGTACCACCGTAGCATTTTTGCACCAAGCATCATGTGTGTAAACACATATTCCTCCCCCTCGTTTTTTCTCTGCAAGGGCTCTGTCCGCTCGGTGGCACGTAAGTTGCTCCAGTTGTAAAGCCGAGTCGGGTATGCCGTCGTTCAGCCATGATTCTGTAAACACGGTCACACAGCAGTTCCTCACAGTTTTGTTCGCTGATCTTAGTAGCCGTATGTCATCCATCTTATTGTCCATAGATCTTACGTTTGCCAAGAGAATTGATGGTATTGCTGGACGAGTTGGGTTGTACCACTGGCACTGAGACCGAGAGTGGAGAGGTGAGTATGTGTTTGTGTGAGTTGAAATCTTGCTGGGTGTTTATTTCTGTGTGTGTGTGTGTGTGTGTGTGTGTGTGTGTGTGTGTGTGTGTGTGTGTGTGTGTGTGTGTGTGTGTGTGTGTGTGTGTGTGTGTGTGTGTGTGTGTGTGTGTGTGTGTTTGTGTCGGTGTGGGTGTGCTTGTGGGTGTGTGTGTGTGTGTGTGTTTGTGTGTCGGTGTGGGTGTGTTTGTGGGTGTGTGTATGTGTGTGTGTCGGTGTGGGTGTGTTTGTGTGTGTCGGTGTGGGTGTGTTTGTGGGTGTGTGTGTGTGTGTGTGTGTGTGTCGGTGTGGGTGTGTTTGTGTGTGTCGGTGTGGGTGTGTTTGTGGGTGTGTGCTTGTGTCTGTGTGTCTTTGCATGTGTTAATAGGCCTGTGCGTATACGTGTATGCAGATTTACAAGCTCAGCACCTGACAACACTAACGTCAGCATCTTTACAGCTAACCTTATGCTGCTCCCCTCACTTGCCACCCCCCTTTCTCAGGCATTAGCAAATCAGATCGCGACACACAGATGAGCGTCCGTAATAAGATTTACACTCACTTACACAGCGTCCCAATGCAAACATACAACCTCCCGCTGTCACACGTGTCACAGCATTAATGAGTAAAGATGACAGGCTATCATGGAGCCATCATGCACACAGTGCCTGTGCTTGTACTGTACTGTATTACCTCTTCCTCCCTCCATTATGAACAAGTCCCCTTTTTAGTCTGGTTGGCTTATTCATGTGGTGTGCTGTGACACAGGAACAGGAACAAGACGTGGTTTAGTTACTGGCATACCTACCACCTAACTCAGGGATGGGCAACTGGAGGCCCGGGGCCACATGCGGCCCGGCTCCTCACTCAGTGTGGCCCTTAGACAAATTGTAATAGGCTACCTAAATAATGACCTAAATAATTATTTTTCAACTGAATTATTAATTGAATTAATCCATTGTAATTATGCTGTTGACAGAAAGAGAACACTCCCTTCCGAATCAAACCAAAATATCGGCAGTGTGTGAGAAACCAGCTGCATCTCGAGATGTGAGTTGCAGTCGGATCCCTGGTCATGTGGCCCGCTGATGATGGCTATCCTTATCATGAAAGTTGCCCATCCCTGACCTAACTGATGACATAGCTGTTTTCATTGCTATATTAACTAAAAACTACATCGTAATTGCACTGGAAACAGTATGGTTATTTTGCTGTTATTAACTAGAAATTATAGAGTAATTGCACTGGAAACCGTATGGTTATTTTGCTGATACTAAAAACAAACAGTTACTACTATGAAATTACACTGAAATTACGTTGAAATTACCATGAAATTACCACCTTATTAGCGATCCGTAAAGTAAAGTGTTACGCAAGACGTCCCCATCAGCAGTCAAATGTGGTTATTAACGATGGCAGAAAACACACATCATCAGGCCTGGACTGGAATTGTGGCATACAGGGCATTTCCCTGTGGGCCAATGCTGTTGGATTTTTTTTTTCTTAGAGACTGGCCCACAAATAAGAGGGAGGCGTATATAACAATACCCAGGCCTTTTTTGGTTCCAGTCCTGCGTGCATGACCTATGATGACAAGACGATGACAAACTCAGAATTTGGAAGGTCTGTATGACCTAAGAGTACAAGACGATCCTGAATAGGCCTATAAGACAATCACCCTTTACACTACAGGTTCATGTTTGGCACAAAAAAAGAAGGTTTTTGGCAGACCAACATTTTTTCACACAGGAACTCTTTTTATGTCAAAATGCTGTTTATGAATCGTGTCATATTTGACAGCATCCAAAACTTACAGGTGGCTGGTCATTTCAGCCATTCATTTTCCACAATTCAGTTATAACTGGCGCAACCAGAGATTTTTTCTTCAGACTGTCAACATGAATAAAGGCAGAGCAACGTGTCCAATCGACGAGTCACGATTGAAAGTTGTCATCCCCGCTTATCCACAAATTTGCTGTGGACAATGTGGACAAGATAATTTCCTGACCCCTCCATTATTGAGGGTTGGCATTGTTGTAAAGATGGTGCCTGAATAATGTATAGGCTTAGTCAAAATATAATTTTTGTCGCTATTTTGTCTAGTCCATGAAGATAAGAGAACCTCACTTTTGGAAGCGCATTTGTTAGAACAAAAAACCTGTCTTACATTCTGGCTAGTACGGTGAGGAAAATGCATGGAAATACTGTAGTGCAGGGGTCAGGAACCAGAGCCACATGTAATTGTAGGGAATTGTATCTGGCTCTTTAGGGTTGCCAAATGTCCTTTGAAATACAGAATCGTCCCATATTTATAAATAAAAGTATGTTTGCCGTATTGAGCTGAAACGGGACACGGGACATTAAAATGCAGGAAATTACATCTAAGAAATACAACATTTTTGGAGGAGGACCCCAGAACCCCAGCATGCTGAAGTTGACAGTTGGCTTTTACCAGTTATCAATAAAATGAATAACTTGACAGTGCACTCTAAATTTGTTGGGCTTAATTGAAACACATGCTTTTAATTGTATTTTTAAATGGTATGGCTCTCACGAAAATGTATTTTTTTTAAATGGCTTTTATGGCTCTCTCCACCAAAAAGGTTCCTGACCCCTGCTGTAGTGTAACACTACAGTGTACAACATTTATCTGCAAATATAAAATATATGCATAAATACAGTATATTTATTTGTACATTTGCACATACCTTCTTTCCTGCCTGTCTGTATATCTGGCTTGTTTAATTACCTTTTTTAGGTGCCTTGTAGCCTACTTCAGAGAGACTTTGACAGTTCAGGGCTTTTAAACTTCTTCTGTCAGTTTGATACGGCAATAATAGAGAAGTCAGCTCTCTTCACAGAGATGATATTTATTTTCAAAGGTGGTCCCGGAGGAATCTTGCTTTGTTGCATATTGTTGCAGCACTCTGACGCACCATTATGCCACCGCCAGATTATTCTGTCAAGTCAGATCACAATGAGAAAACATTTAAAAAAATATGTTTTTCTGTTTGTCTGTCTTTGTCTGTCTGTCTCTATCTCCGTCCCTGTCACTGTCTCTCTGTTTCTCTCTCCCTCCCTCCCTCCCTCTCTCTCTCTCTCTCTCTCTCTCTCTCTCTCTCTCTCTCTCTCTCTCTCTCTCTCTCTCTCTCTCTCTCTCTCTCTCTCTCTCTCTCTCTCTGTCTCTCTCTCTCTTTCTCTCTCTTTGTATGTGTGTGTGTAGGCTATGTGTATATGTGTGCCAGTGTTGTTTATTTTCACCGTCCCACCGTGTATGACTTTGCTTGAGTTGAATTAGCTGTCACCGCACTGCCCTCTATCACGCAGGCATAGTGAATAGTGCATGGTGCATATAGTGCATGTCTGTTGTTGCCATTGAGCCATTCATATGGACCAGTTAGCCTCTTAGTGCAGATGGGGTAGTCGGCGGGTCTATTCAATATTTGCTGAAAAAACTCAACTACCTCATAACAACATTGCTATGACAGTGCGGAGAGCCTTAAGTATAGACATTGCAATTTTGATGACAGTAAGGTTATAACATAGGCTCTGCACAAAGGGGTTAAGGTCAGCAGTAGACTGAATACACATTTGCCCCAGTTGACTGTGATTTCCATTTCTTGTTTGTAGTGCGCCGTGGATGCATTCAGCGCTCTCATATTTGACAGACGACTGAAAATGTTTTGGCTGGGTGGTGTGGTGTGGTGGGGGTGGGGGAGGTGTGGTGGGGATGGGGGAGGTGTGGTGCGGGGTACTGTAGGTCTGACATGGGGGGATGTCATGCCATGAATGTCAGGCAAAAGTCACACACGCTGCCATCCCTTTGTGCCCTCTCATTAAAAAATGGACATTTTGTTAAAACGTGTTATCCGAGCAACGCACACACACTCTCTCTCTCTCTCTCTGTCAGCTTTTCTCTCTCTCTCTCTCTCTCTCTCTCTCTCTCTCTCTCTCTCTCTCTCTCTCTCTCTCTCTCTCTCTCTCTCTCTCTCTCTCTCTCTCTCTCTCTCTCTCTCTCTCTCTGATTCTCTCTCTGTCTGCTTCTCTCTCTCTGACTCTCTCTCTCTCTCTGTCTCTCTCTCTCTCTCTCTGAGTGCAAGGACATAAAAGGTGGTGTGTGCAGCGGCAGCAGCACACCCTTTTTTCTCCTGACGGGCCCCGAAAGCCTACACCCAGAACTCATGCATAATGCATGCTGCATGGAGGCGCCCAACTTGACAGGCAGGCAGGCAGGCAGGCAGGCTCACGGAGGAAGTGTGAGTTTGCAGTTCATGCCTGCCTCTGCCACTCTGAATCTCAGCTTCTGCCTCTCTTGCTTCCTCTCCACACACACACACACACACACACACACACACACACACACACACACACACACACACACACACACCCTCCACCTCCTTAACCTACCCTTTGATGTTCTCCACAGACATACCGTAGCAGAGTAGCCGTGGCTGTATGTAGGCCCGCCGTCAGAGGGAGGGACAAACGGGTATGTTGTCCCGGGCCTAGGGAGACACAGGACCCAGAATTGGGTCTCTATTACATTGTATGTATTGGGAAGGGTGCCCTTTCACATGACTTTGTCCTGTGCCCAGCAAAAGCTGTCAGCGGCCATAGCTGTATGGTAAGCACAGTCTCTGACTGCCAGGTGGAGATATAACCTACTGTACAGCTGGTTGTCCACGGGAAGAGAGGAGAGGAGAAGGTTGTGCATTGATGGCCCTTTGTAACACCTCGTTTTGATGGACTATACTAGAGTGAGTCAGTGGAGCAAAGTTGCAACACACTGTATCTGTATGCCGTATATGTTCTCCCTCCTCTCACTGATGTTACAACTGTGATGTGAGAGACTCGTGTGTCTCAGTGTAGCGGGTGAATAAGTGTGTAAGGAGGATATATGTAAGGTGTGTGTGTGTGTGTGTGTGTGTGTGTGTGTGTGTGTGTGTGTGTGTGTGTGTGTGTGTGTGTGTTTGCAAGGGCCAAGCAAAGAAGTGTGTGAGGTTGTACATGCAGGTTCTACGTGTGTGTGTTTAAACGTACAGTACAAAGTGCGTGTGCGTGCGTGCGTGCGTGCGTGCGTGCGTGCGAAACATCAAAAGTCTTCATCCATTCCAGGGTAATTGGCCTGCTCTGGTGGCCTTGCCCTCCAGTGTGAATCTAATGAATGAAGGCTACAGAGTGCTGTGCCAGCAATCAAGCCTGAGCCCAAACCACCGCATCCTTTTATCCCGGAATGCAGGGGCGCCGCTAAAAATTGTGGGCCCCATGAAAGATTCAAATTTTGGGCCCCCAAAATGACAAATTATGTTGCTAGCATCCTTCCAGGGGCCCTGTCAGTGCTGCCGGGCCCTTAGAATCTGTACCACCTTTTCCCCCCTCGCGGCACCCATGCCGGAATGGCCCTCCGTTCTGCACCGCACCACCCTGTGCAGTGCGGCGTGTGCCACTCCACAAAGCGATTATTCATATCACCATTCAGCGGCGGACTAACGGATAAGGATTAGTGGCTAGTAGCTGTTTTTTAATGATGGGAAATCGTGTGTCTTTTTTTTCAAGGGACTTTAATGCAGGCTGATGATGGACACTGACGACTGGTGCGGTGGTACAGTGAGGTGAGCAGAAGGGTTGCCAGATGAAACTGAACTTTCTTAATGCATGTGTGTGTGTGTGTGTGTGTGTGTGTGTGTGTGTGTGTGTGTGTGTGTGTGTGTGTGTGTGTGTGTGTGTGTGTGTGTGTGTTTAATATTCTTAACACACATGCTTAATGTTCTTAATTGACCTTAATGTTCTGTTACCCACTTTTATGTTACCTGTAAACTTTGGCAACACTGTTACCAATAGGCATGCCAATAAAGAATATTTGAACTGAATTGAAATTAATTGATTTCCAGCCCAGTGAAAGCCCCAAAAAATCGCTTGGAGGACCTAAATCCTGCCCAATTTGAACTAAATTCAATTGATTTCTATGGGCGGTAAATCTATAGAAAAACCTGTCAAATACATTTTTTAAGCCTAAACAGCCCAATTGGGAAGGAAACCGCCCAATCTGGCATCCCTAGTGACGAGGCTATTGGTGAAACAGGCACGGCAGGGGAAAGTAAGACACTGAAGAAGGCTTAGGCCGAAACGTCTGTCTGTCTGTCTGTCATGCTAACCCACAAAAATAAAATACAAGAATCACGCTAGAGATTGTAGCTTTTCTACAAAAAATGTACAAATCTGTTTGCTCGCCTAGTAAAAAACAGTTTGGAGTTGAGCTAAATTTCTGAAAAAAGACAGCAGGGCAAAAGCCATGAGATGGCCTCTTCCATACGAAGCCCTGAGAGTCCCTGAAGGCCCACTGCTGCCGCCACATTTAATGGATGAAGACATCATGGCCATGTGACTGTCACTCTCACTCCTTTCTGAATGATGGGCTGTCTATTGCATCTGACAACAGTGGCATGCACAGACATTATGGGGGGCAGGTGCTGAAGGGGTGGTGGGGGGCATGTGGATCTTCCAGCATGTTCCTGCATTATTGTCCCATGTTGTTGATCTTGAAGCATCAATATGGACCACTGAGCATTGTGACAAAAAAAGAAAAAAAAAAAACGTTAAAAAATCACTTTCAAAAAAGGGCATTTTTTGCCCATAGGGCAAAGGGGCCGGCACTTTAGCACCACCCCGTCCCTATCTGTGCACGACTATGTCTGAGAACCATACACAGTACATTTCTGCAGTGATCATTAATGTGTGTGTATGTGTATGTGTGTGTTAGGGGTGGATCCGCTCACAAAATGCATGGTTCGGTGTGTGTGTGTGTGTGTGTGTGTGTGTGGTGTGTAGTATGTAGTGTGAATTCAATACTTAGATCTCTGGGACCAAATACACTCTAGAAGATGTTAAATCAACACTCTAAGTGTTGAATTACCTGTGAAACAACAATGTAACTATAGAAACACAATGTCTGTGAGCTCAGATTAATATAACTTACAACTAGTGTACTATTCGTATATGAAGAGGTTGAACTTGCATGATCTGTTGAGATTACACAGCAATATGCTAACCCATCGGCTAGTAACATCATATTTCTGCTGCTAGCTGCGCACTGCTTGCCTTGAGAGCTTTTTCTTGCTCACAAGTCTGCCCCTCCAACCCTCCGTCCCCTCCTCTTCCACTGTAGGCCTACAGATATCTGAATTAAGTTATATGGAGTCTGAGAAGCGATTCAAAGATCAGTCCATTTCCATTATGGCTCTGCATGCGTACACCCAGTGAAAGCTTGTTTGTTTTAGGGCATTAGGGTTGCAGTTTATTTATTTACTGGAGAAAATGCTGCCAAACTGTGTTAGCTCTGACACGCATAAATATAAAAGCATTTGGCCGAGCAGATTTTCTGTAAGTGAGCCATTATTTCCCAGATGATATCTGGTCACACCATATACGTACACACTGGAGCGCTCATACACATATACGTACGTAGTCTCTGTTTGCGTGTCTCTTTGTGGCTGCCTGTCTCTATTCATTACAGAAAAAGCACATATTAAAATGCGCGGACACACAGAGACACACATGCACACGTATGTGGACACACACACACAGACACAGACACACACACACACGCACGCACACACACACACACACACACACACACACACACACACACACACACACACACACACACACACACACACACACACACACATTATTATTATGATGCATATCTTGGTGGGAACATTTATTCCCATCATAACTAGAAATTACTCACTGGTGCCAAGACCAAATCATACTCTTAACCCTGTCAGGGATGAAACATTTTGCCACTTTTTTGTTTCATCCGTACCAACAATGCCATATTAGTGGGAAAGAATGGCATTCTCCATGACAGGTTGTCTTTTTTATTGTAGACTTTTCATTCCAGTAACTGTAAGTGAAAGCACACAGACACACACAGACACACACAGACACACCCCCACCCACACACACACACACACACACACACACACACACACACACACACACACACACACACACACACACACACACACACACACACACACACACACACACACACACACACACACACACACACACACGCTAATATCGCTTAAATCTAAACAGCTTACTGTTTCTATTTACCCCTTTGCGCAGACAATGAAAACTGACACCCATGTGAGATGTCTTGCTCCATGACCGATACCTGGCGTGACGTCTCGCCACCTTTCACAAAATGGCTGTCCAGGGGCAGTTCTAGGGGCTGGGCCAACTGGGCAATCGCCCAGGGCAGTACCTGTGAGAGGGTGGCAATACCACAAAACTTTGCTCCTAACAACATTGCAAATTAACATGTTTATACCACGTTATAATTATATTTCATTACCAGTGTTGGGAGTAACGCATTACAAAAGTAATTAATTACTGTAATGCATTACTTTTTGCTGTAATGCAGTAATGTAAGGCATTACAGGGCAAAAATCTGTAATATTTACTTAGTTACATTGCTAAATAACACAAGCAACAAATGCATTACAATTACCTGGATTTTAGTGGTATTCAGTGTGGTGGGTCAGAAAGAAGCTATTCCTGAACCTGGTAGTTTTTAGTATGCATGCTGCCAAAACACCTCCTGGATGGGAGGTGAAAAAGTCATGACTCATGAGCTTGATTTACACTAATTAATTGCTATTTAGGCCTACAGTTCTTTTGGCAAAAGTAACTAAAGTAATGCAAAAGTAGTGTAATGCCGTACATTTTAAATATAGTTATATTGTAGTGTAAGGGATTATTTTGAAAAGACAGTAACACTGTAATCAGTAATGCATTACAGTGTTTGAGTAACTTTCCCAACACTGTTCATTACAAGCATTACTAGTTTTGCCAACATGTTAAAGGCTTTTTTTAAAGTCTGGGGCAGGGTTAGCCGCTGGAGCTAGAGGTTGTCTCGCTCGGGGCACAAATCATTGAAGGACTGTCTCCATCATTGTCACCACCGTATTTCACTCTCCCGTTTTTTACGGACTCATTTGTCATGGCATTGAGTGGGCTCTTAAACACAGGACAGGAGAGCACCGGTCTGGTCACTGCTCTTAAACATCATTATCCACCTACTGGCCTCCGCCTGTTCACTCCACACACACACACACACCACCACCACCACTGATTTAGCACCTTTTAAGGGGGACCGGGGTCATAAATGTGTCAGATGTCGAGAGTGTGTGTGTGTGTGTGTGTGTGTGTGTGCGTGCGTGTGTGTGTGTGTGTGTGTGTGTGTGTGTGTGTGTGTGTGTGTGTGTGTGTGTGTGTGTGTGTGTGTGTGTGTGTGTGTGTGTGTGTGCGGTGGGGCAGAGGGAGTGGTCGTATGGGGACTTTCACTAGACAATGAGGAGCCTTGGCACATAAATACACACACACACACACACACACACACACACACACACACACACACACACACACACACACACGCACATACACACTCTCTCTCTCTCTCTCTCTCTCTCTCTCTCTCTCTCTCTCTCTCTCTCTCTCTCTCTCTCTCTCGGCACACACACACACACACACACACACACACACACACACACACACACACACACACACACACACACACACACACACACACACACACACACACACACACACACACACACACACACAGCCTTAGCATGACCCCCTGTACAGGCACATAAACACAGATTGACACACACTTACACTCTGATACATATGCATGCATTAAACCAATTGCGTGCATTGAATGCTGTTTCAGGGGTGGAGTTTTTGTCTGCATGTTATGTCCAAGTACCCCCATAACGGATGCGTTCCACCAGAACGCTGTAATTGTCACTGAAAAAAACGTGACTCCCATAGTACTACATCACGGTGACAGCACACAGGGCCTTTCGTAATACATTATGACTTGGTCATTGCCATTCTGGTATCAGCTAATTTATAGCAGGGGCCATGTCTTACACTTGCTTTGACCTGCTATGTACTGACATAATGCATTCTGGGAAAATTTGATTTATTCCAAATCTTATATATTTTTCCATATGAACCTTTTGTGTTCACCATTAGGGGCTTGGTCAGAGGTGCATCTTGGCACCAGGCAAGGCAGGCAGCCGATGGNGCCCCCAAGCCCCTAGATAGTGAATAACAGCCCACACTTTTCCACAGTAGTGTCGATCTTGGTTCAAATGTTCATTCTTTTGCATTTTTGCTTGGGGCCCCATCTGATCCTAGAATCGCCTCTGGGCTTGGTGATAAAGCCACAAATCATCTGCAGTGCGCCCCCACTCAGTTGTATCCTTCTCAACGCCCCCCTAGGGCCCCCCAACATCCTCCTCGTTGAGAAATACTATTGTAAATGTTCACTTGCATCTGTGGTGAGATTAGGAGTGGTTTACCTGCTGCATAGACTATGACTTGCGCAAGGAAAAGGTTACACTGAGTGATTTTGAAGGTCTTCAAACGCAGGGGAGCCTACCTGGCTCTGTTGTTCTTGTGATATTTTGCACGCAGCGGGGAAAAAAACAGAAATGGTTGCCATAGCAAAGCTGCCAACTGTGTACATATGTTACTGTGAGATAGACAGTAGACCTGCTGTTTTTGCATTTTTATCTTCACTAAGCTAATTGTATTTTATTTGCACACACACACACACACACACACACACACACACACACACACACACACACACACACACACACACACACACACACACACACACACACACACACACACACACACACACACACACACACACACACATATTGTGTGTAACTACATGCCTCAGAGAGGGACCCGAATCTTTCTCTAGAATTACCAAAACCCCCTCTGATCTGATATTTGTGTAATTCTCTGTCTTGTTTTTTGTCTTGCGCAGTGTGCGTGCGTGCGTGCATGTGTGTGTGTGTGTGTGTGTGTGTGTGTGTGTGTGTGTGTGTGTGTGTGTGTGTGTGTGTGTGTGTGTGTGTTCACTGCTGGTGTGTGCATGAATTCCTTTCATGTTCCTTTTGCGCATGCAGACAGTTCAGACCTCCTACATGCACACACACACACACACACACACACACACACACACACACACACACACACACACACACACACACACACACACACACACACACACACACACACACACACACACACACACAGTCATACACAAACACACTCATACACAAACACAAACACACACTCATACACAAACACAAACAAATACAATTTCAATCCTTCAATTGTTTACTAAGCCCACCCACATACTGCAACAACTACAAAGGCAACACACACGCACGCACGCCTGCACGCACCCACATACACACACGCATGCATAGACACACACATACACACACAAACACACACACACACGCTGTAAAATCTCTCTGTAAAATCTCCCATACATAGCCTCATAAAAACCTAGCATTTCAGAAATGCTCTCCGCAGAGTAAGACACAGTACATCTTGTTGGTTAGTTGTATAGATCTGCGTTCATTATAATGTCTTTAAATAAATACATCCTCATTCACGGGCCGCTGTCTCTATGCATTATTTATTTGCTCCGATAACTTTGCTAACTCGAATCCAATATCGCAATTCACTTTATCTGATCAATGTCAGAGTAATTCGGCTTGTAAATTGAACCGCTACCGCAGGCTTATAATTTAATTAGCCCCCGTACCGTATACATCTCCCGAGGCTGGGGGAGTTATAGTGAGTCACGCATGTGGCCTGTGCTTTGTTTCGATTAGCTATTGTGAACGTTCTCCGCCTCCATTGGGTGCTTTGTTTACACAGCTGACTCACCACTTGTTTTCTTTTGTTTCATGTTTTGTTGTTTGTTTGTTTGTTTGCTTGTTTGTTTTGGCTTGTTTTGGCAGCTTCGCCTGCTTCTGAATAACCCTGACATCTATTCCTCTGCGAGCCTGCAGGGCAGTGAGGGGAAAGTAGACAGTGTTGGCCTACCGCAACATGCTATGTTAGCTCACTCAACCTACTCCAGTCCATTCATTCCTTAATTTCCCCCGGGGATCAATAAAGTTACTCTACTACTACTACTACTACTACTCTACTCCAATCATTATCAAATTATCATCTTTGTGTATTGAACATTTACGAAAGGTGTGGTATTCCAAGGTCACTGGAGGGCATTCCATGAACATTTCTTTCACCATGCCACTGGCACTTTACTCTTGCACCTTGTATACAGCGTGCGCGCGCACACACACACACACACACACACACACACACACACACACACACACACACACACACACACACACACACACACACACACACACACACACACACACACAGTCTCCACAAGAACAGGTACATTGTTTTAATTGTCATGGTTTTCCTCGTTGAAAGTCAACACCATCCGTCTGTATACCTTTCACAGGTAGGCTATTCTGTTGTTTTCTTCACTCAGGTTTTATCTCACTCGATTTTCTCCTCTTAGTGCTCGCTCTATCCCTCGCTCTCTTCCTTACCCTCTCCCGGTGGATCTATGTAATCTCTTTCCATTTTGCTTTCTTTCCTCCCTTTCTCCTCTTACATCTAGCTTTCTTTTTTCTCCTTCTGTCTGTTTTCCAATTTTTCTCTCTCTCTTTATCGCTCTCACACCCTCTCCCTGTGAATCTCTTCTCGTTTTCTTTTTTGTTTTCCTCTTTTGTAACTTTTTTTTTTCTTTCCTCCTTTCTTTCTTTCTTTCTTTCTTTCTTTCTCTCTCTCTCTCTCTCTCTCTCTCTCTCTCTCTCTCTCTCTCTCTCTCTCTCTCTCTCTCTCTCTTGTCCATGGATTGATTGTGGCTTCTGCCACCCGGCCTTGCCTGCTATAACCTGGCCAGACAGCTTGGTTTGGAGCCTCTATCCTGTCCTGTCCTGTCTGCTGCTGTGGGATATGACAGATGTGCCATCATCTTCTCATTACAGTGCAGAAGTTAAAGTGTCAAGGTTAAGTACCGGTACTTCTCTTCCCCAGAGCACTTTTCTTTTGCTATCCCATTTTTGCTAGAAGGATAGGCCTACTTTTAGGCTACATAGTGAAAATGCAGTGTTAATTCAACACTTAAACATCTTCTAGATTGTATTTAGTTCCAGATTCTCTAAATGTAGGCCTATTATTAACACCTAATTGTTTTACCGCGAAGGCACGGCACCGTACTGTATACAAAACACTACACTGTAAATGAGGACTTGTTGATGTTTTGCAAAACTGTTGTTGTTATGTTGAATGAACTCGTTACCCCTCACAGCAAATAAGTTACATCAAATTCCACTCAAAGTTATACAATTTTAAGTTTAAGTGCTTCACTTCTAGATTAGTTTTTTCCCTTTTACGCCCCCCACCAAACTGGCAACCTTTGGGCTATAAGTCTGACGCCCTAACCGCTTACCCATGACTGCCCTAATTGTAACAACAGCCTATAGGTTCAACAACACCCATTGCTCTTATCAATATGCATCATGTCATATCAATGAGGGTTCAAGTGGCTGAACTCGCTCCTGTTATCCATTAACAGGCGAGTGTGGCGCACGGTGCACATAATTCCTGTTAACTCGCATTCATGAAAACAGCATCCATATGCGATAGTGCCCTCGGGAGCTGGTACAACACGGCTGAGTCGCCTCCTAATTGCCTGCTGAGGAAGTGTTGTCATGTGAGAAGTCATACATACTGCCGCTGCCTCTGCCGTTGCCATCGCTGTCGCCGTTGCCTAGCAGCAGCAGCAGCAGCAGAGGCAGTCACCCAGGGCGTCTTCCATGGCGACCGAGCCTGGCTGTGCCTCCAATTATGTCTGCCGACATGCTATACTTCATGACTTTCATTTTCTCTATTGTTGTCTATAGTTTTGCCAACCTTTACGTCTTTTGTTCCCTCTACCCTACTGTAGTCTGTAGTTTGCTCTTTCTAGTATCACTTCTCATCTGTTTCTCTTCTTCCCCTAATCTCTCGATTAAGTACTTATTTACCTATAATAGTACATGAGATTTTGTTTATTTTCTTCCCCATATTTTTACACACTAATAGCTTTTCAAACTGTTGTCCATGTTCTATTCTCCACTAAAATGGGCACAAGGACAACTTTCTCTCTTGCTTGGTCCCTCTACTCTCTTTCTCTCCGTTACCCATCTCTCTCTCTCTCTCTCTCTCTCTCTCTCTCTCTCTCTCTCTCTCTCTCTCTCTCTCTCTGTCTGTCTCTCTCTCTCTCTCTCTCTCTCTCTGTCTCTGTCTCTCTCTCTCTCTCTGTCTCCCTGTCCGTCTGTCTCTCTCTCTCTCTCTCTCTCTCTCTCTCTCTCTCTCTCTCTCTCTCTCTCTCTCTCTCTCTCTCTCTCTCTCTCTCTCTCTCTCTCTCTCTCTCTCTCTCTCCCCCTACCATGAAGAGGGCTAATTGCCAGTGGTGCAGGTCGCAGTAATCAGTGGCTCTGGATGTAATGCGCGGAGACAGAGGAGCCTTTCCGCTTGCCTTTGTACTGGCGAGCCGCACAAAGGGCGCCAGGCTGTCACTGGGCAGGAGGGGCCGCGTGGTGGCACACCGGGAGCTTCTCCACCAACTGGGGCGCACCATCATCACCAATTAAATGCCAAGTCAATCAGAGCGGCACCAACTGGAGGTAGCCTACACACAGACACACACACCACAGGCAGGGAGGTAGCCTACACACAGAGACACACACACAACACAGGCAGGGAGGTGGCCTACACGGTTACGTGGCGCTATTCCGACATGTTGCTATTCCGACGTTAATGTCTATTGTCGGAATACCGACACGTTTTCCACCGTCCGCCGCTATTCCTACATGCCGCTATTCCGACATCCCTAACCTTAACCCTAACCCTAACCCTAACCCTAACCCTAACCCTAACCCCTAAAAAGTGTCGGAATAGCGCTATGTCGGAATAGCGATTGCCCCCCAGCATACACACAGACAAACACACAACACAGGCAGGGAGGTGGCCTACACACAGACACACACAGAACACAGTCGGGTGGATGTAAGAGGAGGACGAATGGTTGCTGTGCCCCCCCCCCCGTCACAGTCGTTGATGAATTCAGACCGCAGCGCAGCAAAGAGCCAGCCAGCCAGCCCATGCAGCGCAGCGTCCAATAAGGATATTAATGGCCACTGGAGTACAGGGCCCATTAACACTGCTCCTATAGTGCCCTGGAGAACTCCATGGCAACGGCTGCTAACACTATTAGCTAGCAGCTATTGTTTTTAGATCAGCACGCGAGAGACTCTGAGGGGTGAGCGTGTTTGTTTGTGTTTGTCCAGATGTGTGTGTGTGTGTGTGTGTGTGTGTGTGTGCATGTGCGCACGTGAGAGATAGTGAGGGATCGAGAGAGAGAGAGAGAGAGAGAGAGAGAGAAGAGACAGCCAAACGGAGAGAGAAGTGCTCTTTTGTGAGAATGAAGGACGTGCTGTGTTTCACCCATTGACCTCTCGCCTTTCCTGTTATTTATCACTGCCAAGCATCATTGTGTATGTGTCCACTGCTGTGTATAGCATTGAGCTGTGGAAGAATTAAGTGCACAGATGGGGATGCCATTTTGTTGTACTGTACAAACATAACAGGCTGTGTGTGTGTGCGTGTGTGCGTGCGTGCGTGTGTGTAACATAGGAGGCGAAGCGAGCGAAGCAAAGAGAGGCGAAATCCAACCGTCATCCCCCATGAAAATGTGTGTTTTTTAGATGCAATTTCATGGATTTTAACCCCTTAGCGTAGAGTATATGCTATAACCTAACTGTCATCCAAATTGTAATGGCTATGTCTTAATCTGTTTCTTAAGGCTCTTGGTACTGTCATAGCGATGTTGTTATGAGTTGAGTATTGTCAGCGACCCCATCTGCACTAAGAGGCTCCTGCATTTTAATCAACCAGGTGTTCGGCTTAATGCTGTGCCAGACGCCGGACAAGGCACTGAAAAGACGGACGGTCCGCCCTAAAGATGGACGTCTGGCCACCCTAGTTGTAGGGTATGGAATGTTGGCATGCTTATGATGAGGTTAGGGGGGCGTTGGCATGCTTATGATGAGGTTAGGGGGGTGTTGGCATGCTTCTGGTAGCCATCAAGCCTGTGTGACAGCATCCACACCTTCTCAAAACTCTCTCTCTCTCTCTCTCTCTCTAGCTTCATACTGCCACAGGAGAGCTTCTCAAACTTCAAAGTCACTTCAGGGAGATAGAGCCATCCTAAAACACCCACCTGGGCATTTGGACAGGTGTGTGGGTTAAGCTGTTGGGTTGGGTTATAATTAGCCTAGTTCTCACCGACGGTGCATGTGTGTACACAAACTAAGCAATATATGCTCAGTTTATTTCCTACTCGAGAAAAGCATGTTAATGGCAGCGCTACCAGATGGTAGTGTGTGTAGATCTGCTCCACCAGGGGGCTCTGGAGTTACACACACGCATCGTCCCTACCTGCCAAGGGGCCCCTGATTGGCCAAAAGTCAAAAAATTGCACAATAGTTACAAGATATGATATTGAAAATATTCATCTGTCGTGTTGAGTACCTATACTCCTCTTCACATTTGAGAGACATGTTCTCAATTCCTAGCTCGTAATTATGATACTATGTAATTGTGTAACAATATTTGCCTTCTGGGGGGGGGCCCACTGCAACCTGTACCTCCAGGGGCCCCGGGCCATCTTAATCCGGCACTGTAGAGGAGTGACAGTAGGCAGACGTAGGAGTAAAGGGGGATTCATAGTAGCACCTCCACGGAGGTGAAGCACAGAAAAGTAGCCACCACGCCCCCCTGTGCGGCGATAAAACAACCCCTGGCTGCGGAACACGCATGGTTCTCCCAGGCTGAAATGTCCGTGAGCTGAGCTATGCTCTTGCACTGTGATTGGTCAATGTGCTTGCAGCAGTTCAGGGAGTACTTGGCCCTGATAGGTCAGTGGTGTTCTATTCTTCTACTCCAGTGTTTCCCAACCAGGGGTACGTGTACCACTAGGGGTACTTGAGCACACTGCAGGGGGTACTTGGAAAGATGCAATTTTAACAAATGTATGGAGCTTAGTTACATTGGAAAAGAGAAAGCGATATAGAATGTGACTTAGGGGGTACTCATGGCACAACGAAAAGGCTCAGGGGGTACGCAAGACAAAAAAGGTTGGGAACCACTGTTCTACCCTACCGCGGAGGTTTGAAGGAAAACGAAAAACACGATGCAGTTGACTTGGCAGGAAATCACTGGAGTTTACACTGGAGACAGGGAGAGGAGAAACAGTGTTTTATTTCAGTAGTACAACTTCCAAAAAATCAATTAAAAATATCCATAAAAGGCCATCATGAAAATGATATATGTTTGTAGTGTGGTAGTAGCAAAGAAGCCTCTTTGTTCGTTTGTAGTGTGGCAGCTAGCTCATTAAAACAGGGTTCGCTAATGTCCTGTAGAGTTTGAATTGGTTTGGCTGACAGTTGCTAAGCTAGCTGTTATATGGCCATTAGATAGGCTATCTATTGTATTTAAAAAACGGCTTTTGTTTGGCATTTTAACCACCGGAACTGTAAAACATGAATAAAGAGAGAATTTTGTATGCTATCATTGATACTTATTAAATTAGTAGCAAGAAGCATCTTTGTTAGTGGTAGAATTACGTTTCAGGTGGCTAGTCAACTAGCTTTGAGTTTGTAATGACTGATTTAGCTGGCTAGCTACTACTAGGCCCCAGGTGTGAATGGCCATTCAGGCTGTCTATTGTCTTTTAAAACGGCGTTTGTCTTGCATTTAATCTCATGTAATACTTGACTAAAAAGAAACTGATGTTGTACCATCTAATTATGCCCCAACTTTTAGAAGTAGGCTACTAGTGGAATATTACGTTTTAGATAGCCAGCTGGTTAGCTTTGTGATTCATTCTAGGGACTGGGCTCAACTGAATGAGTTAGTTCGCCCCCTGTTGTCACGGTGGTGAATTGACGTCATTAAATTCTCGGCGGGAAAAAACACCACGCCCTTTCCTGCATTCGCACGCAGGACGACTATGAGGAATATACACCCCGCTGACAGTACGTCTATGCTTTACCCCAAGTCTGCACAGTATGACTATGTATCAGGCTTAATTCTCTCACCCTTCATTCACACTGGCCCCGTCCGCTGAAGGATGATGCCAGGCGTGTTTGACAGATGGATGAGTTGTCTTTCCACGTTTTACTTGCATGCACACGGTTTTACATGCACACATATACTGCACGATCGGATTCAGGGGCGCCGCCAGGAATTTTGGGCCCTATGAAAGATTATAATTTTGGGCCTTCAATGGATGATGGATGGCAGCATCCCCAACGTAGGCTACAGGTTGTTTGTCAAATCTGCGTGTGCAAATTCCCACACATTAGTTTCAACTGATGCTGTCGGTTGCTTTCACATTTGCCCACCACTCTGTGGTTAAGATTTCACCTAATCCCCACGAGACTCATAGTTTATCATGGAACTTCATCCACTTTTTTCGTTTGTGCACGGTGACAATAAAGGTGTAGTTTTTAAATAGACCTAGGAAATGTGCTAACGTGCTCTCTTGGAGGCTAATCCAAGGATTCTTACCATTTGATAGCGTTTGAAAACGCAATGTCATTGAGTGAGCATACCTTCTTTCTTGGAGAAAATTTGAGTGACCAGTTGCCTGCCTCTTCTGGCCGGGTACAGGTCTTTTCGTCGAATGGATTCTTGAGAGGGGACCATTCGAACAAAACGTTGGACCATTCGTATAAGGCAGGGGATCTTTCGTCGAGGACGTTCCGTCTACCGCAAAAGCCTACAAAACGTCCTTAAAATTGAACTAAAGATCCTAGGTTTGAACTAAACGTCCCTTCAGCCTGCCTATATTAGAAATGTAAATCAGCTTTTTTAACGCTCATTTTCACGGGTTTTGTTTATTTAAATATGTAAATCAGCTGTTTAGCCTATAACGCTCATTTTGGTCAGTTTTGTTTTTTTGTTGATTTAAATATGTAAATCAGCTGGGGGTTTTTTTGCTGTTTTTAGATGTGCTTTATAAATAAAATGTACTTAATCATTTCAACTGGTATGTTGTTGTTTTTTTACGTTTACGCCTTACATTTTTTGACAATTATCTAGGTTACTTTCTACTCCTTACATTTCTGGAACAATATTTGAGAAGCTTTTTTTCACTTTTACGCCGTTACTTTACTCCGTTACATTTTTTTGACAAATATCTGTAGGCCTATGTTACTTTCTACTCCTTACATTTCTGGAACAGTATTTGAGTAGCCCCAGCTGCGGGCAGAGAGACGGGACCAAGCACAGCCTTGTCGCTTTGAATCAGGGCAGCTTGCGTCTAAGTCTTGACCACTGAGCACATTTGGTTGTCATGCAGCGAGTTTTCTGACTTTCCGGTAACTTTTTAGATGAAAGCTTCTAGTTACCGTCTTCTGGGGGTCTGGAATATACCTACGTGTGGAGAGTAGGCCTAGGCATATAGCTTCACTATTCAAATTAAATGCAAAGCACCAGCAACAAGAGAAAGCTGTCTGCCGACACTTTGATGTTTCTGATTCTGAATGACAACAAATAGTTCGAGCATGAGCCAGAAAAGATACAACAGTGTCGGAAAACATAGCCTACAGAATGCACCCATGTTAAATCCATGCTACAGTTTAAAGAGAGAGAGAGAGAGAGAGAGAGAGAGAGAGAGAGAGAGAGAGAGAGAGAGAGAGAGAGAGAGAGAGAGAGAGAGAGAGAACGTCCCTTCAGGCTGCCTATTTTTTTTGTTGGAAATCGTCCTCCAATCCCTTCAAGCCTTCAGGCTGCCTATTTTGTAAATGTTTAAAAATGTAAATCAGCTGTTTTTAACGCTCATTCTAACGTTTTTTGTTGATTTAAAAATGTAATTCAGCTATTTTTCACGCTGATTTTAACTGTAAAGGCAATAGTCTTGAGCAATTATTTTATTTGTATTAGGCCTCTTTATTAAATAAGCTGGTAGCTACCTATTTTGGCCTCGTTATTAAATAAGCTAACTGCCTATTTTGTTTTAGGTTTCGTTAGAATTCCTCCGTAGTTCTACTTGTCAGACGTAGCCTAGAACTACTTGTAATTTGCACTATTGGTGGAATCGTTTTACGCAAACAAAATAGACACACGTGAAATCCCCAACACATATCCCCAGCACAATATTGCAACACACACTTTGCACAATGATATTGAATGAGTCCAATGTTCTTGCAACACTTTCCCCCTGCCCACATCAACATGAATGTAACATTATTCCTAGCGTGCGCGCTCTCGCTTGAAGGTGATTGCGATGTGGGTTTGAAAGTCAGTTTTCACTTCGCGACTCTAGAGCAAATCAGCTGTTACTGCGCCGCTTGCTTGCTGGTCAATAAACGTTGAACTGAACCGTTTTGTGTGCGTGTATGCATGCGTATAGCCTACCAACGTCTGCCCATGCCACGCGATGCATAGACAGTTCCAACACCAAATAATAAAGAGTAGGCTACATCAGAGCAGTGAGTCTTTAAATTCAGTGAAACGGTTGCAGAAGTGGTTGCAACCATGCATGTTTTCTGTGGAAAACATCAGGTCCTCATGGCGACGCCAGGCTTGCTGAAAACGGTGACAAACACATTCAGAATACACATTTCTTAATGGGAAGTTGTTGAGAACAAAGTGTTCGCTAATGGGCATGAAGTCTTGTCATGCAAATGACCTGCCGTTTTCAGTGGAGTCATCCCCCCTCCCGCATAGACAAGGCAACCCTTTCAACAGGGCCACGCAGAGTGGACAGTGGAATGCTGCTTGAAATAAGTCGATAATGAATAACATATTACGCGCAACGTCTACAAGAAAAGTAATGGCTATTATTACCGTTGCGCGTAAAGATGAGGAAGGGATGGATAGATGGATGGATGCTGTCCTATGGAAGGGGCCGTCAAACAGTCTACATGACATCTTCATTAAAGTCGTTAAATAAGTACTTGTCAACAAAATCATGCCCCCGAAATCCGCCTCCATTAAAGGCAATAACCAACTGTCGGTCTACATATCACTGAAGCGTAATCGCTCCCAAATGACTTCAGGCCGGTGAATGGTGAGCGCGATGCAATTCATTTTTCTGATTCCATTCCGCAGTTGGATGTTTATTCAGTAGAATTATGTGCGTAATATCAGCTCCATCCACCAAATGCAGCACAATCCCCGTTACTTTCACGTGAGGTTCAAATGGACATTACTCGACAAAAATGCAATTCTGGGTACCAACAACTGAAGTAGGCTACAACATAGAATATGTACCACATGTAGCAGAGTGGAGTTTCCTAAGATTTCAGACCTTTACTTGATTAGGTTTTAAAAGGTGACTACGCCAGTCTCGTTAACGGGTGAGACAACCCAGGTGTTAATACACAATTTTCCCCCGACAGGTTCTGGATGAGGAACGAGGACACAGCTGTTAATACATATGATTCTCTTTATTTTCTCCTTGCACATCAAGTCTTTCTCTAAAAAGGGTGCAGGTAGGCAGGTAGGAGGGCAAGTACAGTTCACTAGATATTCACACACAAGCTTCCACAAGGTAGTAGGCGATGGTTATGTGTAAACCAGAAGGCTGAGGCCTGATGCCACCGAGAAGGCCTAGCTTAATATATATATTTAAATGAATAATCACAACACTGTGAACTACAAAAACAACCACACAGCAAAGGAAAATATAGAGGCCTAAATAAAACGCCAAACTGATAAATAAATCCAAAGTAAATAACTCAAAAAGAGATAGAAAATCACAGCACACAAGATATTTCACAGTGAAGCGATACTCAGAAATCAAACCAATCAGATGAGAGATTATGCACTAATTCAGGTGAGTCAACACCGCCACAATAAGTCTACACAATGAAACCGAGCCAACCAACTGGTCTCCGGTGATTCACTCCTGGCCCCAGGAGTGGATGACCGGAGCCAGTCGTGCCAGACAGCACAAAGTGAGAAAACGTACACACCTGCGTAGGCCCAAAACAAGCCACTCACTACCTCCTGCTTACTAAAAGAGCTCGTAGTAAAACAAAACAAAACAAAACAAACCAGGGAAAAGACGACAGCGTCCCCCCACCCCAGCCCATTGACAATATGTGCGCAACCTAGAAAGCACAAGACAGACTGGGTTAATGCCAGGGAATTGCCATTATCAATGTGCAAGGTGTGGCGTGAAAACCACAGGCACAGAGTGACGGTAAATTAGAAATTACCTTAAGTTGCAAGTGGGAAGCACCGAACCGAGCCTGGAAGTCTACGGTTGACCCTCGCTTCACCATGTAATGCTGCAGTGAAACAACATCACGTTAGCCACAGGACAATCATGATTGAGTATCGCCAGGTGCACAGTGCAGAAGGGCTTACCTTCAAGCCGGTTAGGCTACACGCAGCAACCTGGCGTCCGCATTTCAGCTGCGCTCTAGTGCGCGCTCCAGTATGGGTCCAGAACCCAACATCACCTACTGCACCCAGCGTACAGGGCTTCTCCAAGAGCCAACCGGTACCGAGGTTAGCCACACCTGGCTAACAGCCAACATAGTAGGCAATTTATACTAACCGGACGGGCTCCGCCCTCGCCCACACGGGCAGCTGATTTCAATTACAACATTCACACTAACAGGGGACCCAGTCCAACCTGTTACACACATATAGGGGATTACCACCAAGATTTGGTGCAATTTGAGGGCAAATTTCAATAGGCCAACTACGACTTTGAATCACTTATTTCCCGGGATTCCCGGGATACGGTTTGTCTTTTCCTGGCATTTGATTCATTTTCATTTTCAGTCCTTTATGTGCGTTATGCCCAGCTTTTATTGAATACAGCGCAGGTTTTGAAGTTCACCAAACGAGCATCAACTTTGTGCAAGTCATTAAAACTCTTTTTTTTACCAGCACTGACCTGTGCACTGTTTCATTTATTAACTAATTGCACTTTCTGCCTTCTCGTTTCACATGTGATAAATAAAGTGCTTGCATTGACACGCTGTTGTTTTAATTTCGCATTTCTTTCATGTCCACTTAGTATGGTTTATCCAATTATCCATGGATGCAGGATCATTCACTGGACTGGACACTATTGTAAGAGGTGAAATTTAGACCACGATTCAGGAACGACAGACAACAGGAGTAAAGGTTATGGTAGTTTTATTTTTACAATTTCATAAAATACAATTAGGAGGGAAAACCACCACAATATCCATGCAGCCAGCAGCGTCTGTAAACTGCTATCGTCTTTGAATAAATGAATAAATAATCTGGAGACACTCGGACGATAGTAGCCTACAAAAGTAAAGTTAAGTTACACACTCAGCCACTGCTGCCGGACGTTGGCTCGTCAATTACTTAATTCAACTATAACACGCGCAATAGCCTACCCAAATGCAACTTACCCACAGTTCCCAAAGCGACCGGCCGCACGCAATGGATACCTACAGCCCACATCCCGGCAGACAGCTCAGCAGACAGCTCAGCAGCCCGGCCCCACCCCAGCGTGTAGCACACATGTCTACACTATTGTCCGAGTGTTGTTATTTCAAGAAAGCAAACTGTCACTGCCCGCCGGCCGCTGTCGTGACATATTTTATTAACACTAGTATTTTTTTAACAAGTGAGGAGTTCGTTGATAGTTTCCTTAAAGGGGTATGCCACTATTTTGGGGCTTACTACAGTTAAAATCGTTGACTGGGGTTTATAATGGTGGTTAAGTGTCTTATTTTTCATGTTAAGCGTTGTCTTGCTTTAAGACAAGTTAAAAGAGGGAATATGTCGCTAAGCTAGTGAAAGTCAATGTATCCGTGTAGCATGCTTCAATGCTACACGGATACATTGACTTTCACTAGCTTAGCGACATATTCCCTCTTTTAACCTGTCTTAAAGCAAGACAACGCTTAACATGAAAAATAAGACACTTTACCACCTTTATAAACCCCAGCCAACGATTTTAACTGTATTAAGCCCCAAAATAGTGGCATACCCCTTTAAGGGTGAAGTAGCCTACTCTTTAGGCTAGCGTTGCCTCCTCCAGCCAACCATCCAGCGCACAGTGTTCAGCCTGTAGCAGGATCGATACGCTAATTGATGATGGTCATCAGTGGTTGTCTATGCTTTTTTCTGGAATACTGTCGCCGATCAGATAGAAATGATCCTGTTATGAACCCGAGTTTAGTAGATATCGTGCAGTGAACGAGGCAGCCTGCAAACAGTTTGAAGCGCAATGTGGCTGTAACAAGTTAGAAAGTAGCCAAACTCTGTTGCTTGTTAACCTTTTTAAATTATGCGCGTAATGGTGGGGTGGCGTCCGCGCCAATGTCATATCCTGAGCGTATTGCTCGGTGCATAATTCCAAGAGCAGTATAATGAAAAGGAAGAAAAGGAAGATGATGGGCTAGACCCGAATCGTTTGTCCCCTGTCTGTCGGTTTTATTTACTTTTTTCGGCTTTGTTTAATACAGTTTTTGATTCTGCATTCAGCTCCAGTGTGCTACTCCTTTCTTTCTTTTTAAATTATGAGCGTTCCATGAACTGTCTTTCTTTGCGCACGCTATAAAATGGCAATAAACCTGTTACTATAAACTACTGGTTAACTATGGATGCTTTCTAATGTTGGTAAAGGCGGCATAAGCGGGATAATGTATTGTCCACACCGTGACTACGGAAAATATATTTCCTTCGAAGCGGAATAACAGCACTCCGCCTTCGGCATCGGGGGTGTTATTCGCCCCGTAGGAAAATATTTTCTTATAGTCACGTGTGGACAGCGGTGTAGTCTACTTTTTTGAAGTGGGTATACTGTATATTCTCGCATTTTTTGAAGTGGGTATACTGTATATATTTATGCCATTCTAAATAATGGATCAATCAATTTTAAGTGGGTATACTGAATCCCCTAAAATTTAGAAGTGGGTACCTGCGTTCTACGTAGACTACACCACTGCGTGTGGACAATACATTATCCCTTACCTTTAAATTACTGTTGTAGGCCTACATTTTAAAACATTTCGTCGATATTGTAGCGGTGCAACCGACTGTAGTTTTAAGTTATGAGATGGGCGCCAGTCAGGCAGCAATAAGACTGCCGTTACCTTTCCAAAAATGAATACAAATCAGTGACCAACACATTAGAAATAACTGAGATCATCACAATTAATATCTTTTCTTATTTTTAGTAGTGCACTTTTACAAAACCCTTGTTTGCAGACTTGTGCGCTTGGTCTCAATTTGGAACAGCTCACATCAATGTCTGGCTTTAGCGATTCTTGCGAATGGTGATCTTCTCGGCGCACACTTCATGGTTCCCTCTCTCTTGCTCTCTCGGCTTGTTGCTTCCTGACAGTCTCACCCGCCATTTGAAATTAACCCCATTTTATAGACAGCACATGTAGTGCACAGGGGGTAACGCTGCTATCTCACTCCGGAGGAGGCAGAGGCAGTCCGTTACGATATAGTATATTTATAAAATAGGCTATAAAATAGGCCTAATGATAAAAAAAGCAGCCTGAACTAAAATGAAAAATTAATTTAAAAAAAAAATAGAGACGCACGCACGGACTTTCTACATGGTTCGATTTTTGTTTTCATTGCATTGTGGTGGTAGGCACACAAGTTTGATAAAATATAAAAATAATAGGCTAATAAAATAGGCAGACTAAACTAAACGTCTGCCCAGTTACACGAAAGGTCTGCATGGGTTGAACGTAACGTCCTTAGGTCTTCTACGAAAAATCCTCAGGTACTGCACGAAACGCCCCATGCCTTCTACGAATATTCCAACGTTTTGTTCGAATGGTCCCCTCTCAACAATTCATTAGACGAATCGTCTCGAATTCGTCTGGCCCTCTCCTCTTTCTCCCATCTTTCCTTACGTTTTTGCCAACCTGCCTTCACTGTCACCACCAGCTCACCATCATGTGATTAACACATAGATTGTATAATACTTACATTCTATGGGTTAGCCCACGCTTAAGACCTAAGTCGCTCTGTACACCTGCTGCCAGCATTTTTCGGATGTTGTCCGATTCAACACCTCGCGCGTTGCCAGATTGGACTGCACCATTTCGCAAGAGCTCAGAGGGAAGGGTAAATGACAATATAATGAAGAACTGACGAAAATGTTATGGGAATCGACAGTTGTGTGTTTAATAAGCTTATTTCCAATGACTCTTTCTTTGTAATTATACATTTCTTTAAAAAAAGCAAGAATATATTATTAATATTTTATTATCCCATCCGCGGGGATAATAGCGGTCCCCCTGGCCACTGTTCTCGTCTAGAAATAACATAGGATTATTATTAAGCGGGTTTGCGGAGCAAGGCCCTTGCAGAGCAAGGCCCGATTATAGTAATCTCTAAGTCCTGTTTATTTATTAAGCGGGCTTGCGGAGCAAGGCCCTTGCAGAGCAAGGCCCGATTATAGTAATCTCTAAGTCCTGTTTAGTTATTAAGCGGGCTTGCGGAGCATGGCCCTTGCAGAGCAAGGCCCGATTATAGTAATCTCTAAGTCCTGTTTGATTATTAAGCGGGCTTGCGGAGCAAGGACCATGCAGAGCATGGCCCTTGCAGAGCAAGGCCCGATTCTAGTAATCTCTAAGTCCTGTTTCTTATTATTATTGGTCTTGTGCAGGGCAGTAAA
>NC_085870.1:26694146-26846646 GCF_034702125.1 Engraulis encrasicolus
GGGGGGCCAAGAGCCCGGAGGAGGGCTGCAAGGAGAGCCCAGAGGAGGGCTGCAAGGAGAGCCCAGAGGAGGGCTGCATGGACAGCCCGGAGGAGGGCTGCAAGGAGAGTGGCAAATGTGTTGACAGACACTGAGCCAAGTGTGGAAGCCATGTGCATGGCCTTTTCAAGGCTTACCATCAGTGCAAGTAAGTACATGCTCACACACTGTGGCTTTTAGTGGACCAAATATCATTTCATACCCAACATCTAAGACATATGGATTCTGGTGCCTGCCAGGGCTTGACACTAACACACACCAGCCTGCCAAATAGCTGTGGCTACTAGAACCTGCCTAGATACTGAGTAGGTCTATGTGAGTGAGATCTGTCTTGTGTGCTTTGAAGCATCTGTCCAGACCAGCCGGAAGAGGAAGATGGAGGAGGGGACGGGCGGCATCCGTAGGGTGGATGGACCCTGCATCCCTGCAAAGAGGACAAGGCGGACCGACATCTGAATCCCATAAAAGGTCAGGGCAGCAGGAATTCAATACCTGCCACAAATGACCCTTTATCTAGTCTAATAACCAATTACATTCTTTGTTCACTCACAAAAAAAAAACTACAGCCAAACTACGTCCCTTTGAGCATTTGTGACATCATAGTAAGAGAACACTACTAAAAAGAGTAGTTTGTCTCTGGCACTGCATTTAGCTCTATTACTGTTCTAATCATATATTGTGTTTTATCTTACTCCTAAATACTGTTTCATTCAATTCATAGGGAGTCTCCATGGTGGCCGAGACTTGGCTCCCAGTGGGAAAAGGCAGACAACGCTTCATCTGTATCCCCCCCACCCCCCGCCCGTATGCTTATATGAGGTTTTTTATACCCATGTCTTGATGTTGTAACTTGTTATAATGTGGAGCCATGGGAATTTTTTTCTCCTCATCCTCATCTGCTGTATACTGTACTTTGTGGCGGACGCTTCCCTGAGCAGCAGCTATTGTACCCTAAATTTCCCACATGGGAGTAATAAAGTTACTCTACTCTACTGTAGTCTTAATAAATAAAAACAGTGTAATGCCGAAATCCAGTTGCTCTTTGTATTTTTGGCGACATAGCAAGAGAGAGGAAGATAGGAGAAGAAGGATATAGTGGAGCAAGGATGCGGGGATGGTGGGAGAGGAGGAGAGACAGAAAGCCATGGAAAGACAGTGGAATCCTTCCATTTTTAACTTGATAAAAGATGGAAAATCATTTCAAGCTGTCGGACAACCATTGGCTACAGTAAGTAGAACAATTTGTAATGTCCTGGAAAAGAGAGAAACTACTGGAGTACTGGGCAATAGATGTTGAAGAGGTTGGTCATGGAAAAACAACAATAGCTGATGTCAGAAATTTTGTGAGATGTGCAAAGTAAACCCCCAAAACATCAGTAAGTCACATCACTAACAACCTCCAAAGTACAAGGGAGGACTATTGCAATATACTGATTGACCCATTTCAGCCTAAGTCACAGCAAAAAAATGCCTTCTAAATGACTTAAACCTTTTTGAGAAATGGTGCCCTCAGCCTAAAAGATCTAAATATCTCAGCCTCAGAAGCACATGCCTTTAACAACATGAAATGAATAGCATTAGCTACGATCCTCCTCTTGCATTACAATGTTTTTCATTCAGCTCTAACATACCCACAGTTTTTATTTAAAAAAACAAGTCCAATCACTAATGAAGGTAACTAGCAGCACAACATGGTTTAATGATCATCATCTCAAACGATTGTTCTTGTTGTTAACTTGGGTTTGGGAGCAATAAGAAACCGGTCACAGTTGGGATGAGGTAGGCCTATTGACTCTGCCCAGCCTTTGCTGTTTCAATTAAGGCCTAACTTATTATCATACAACTGTAAAATAGAGGAGACATGGGGCTGCATATAGAAATGAATGTGTAATGTATGTAAATAAAAATATAAATGTGTGAGATGTTTTCCAGTCTTTTTACAGGGAGGAATTTTGAAAAAACTGTCCCTGTGACTTGCACCCCTAACACCCAGCTGAGCGCAATGCCTTGAACTATAGCTCCTTCAGGCTAGAACTCCTGGTCATGAAATGGGCGCTGGTCGAGAAATTCAAGGACCACCTCTGGGGCAATAAGGTGACCGCAGTGACTGATAACAGCCCCCTGGTCCACCTACAAAAACTGGGGGCAGTGGAGCAGAGGTGGGTAGCACAACTGGCCAACATTGCTTACACGATACAATACCGACCTGGCCACCTCCACACTAATGCTGATACGCTGTCTAGGCTCTCATCCTCAGAAGCAGATTCCATTACCAGGGCAGGCGAAACAACCACCTCCGGACGACGAGCAACTGCTGATCGGAGTCATGGAAGCCCCAGGGACCCTCACGGATGTGACGCCTGCATCCTGGGGCTGGAATCCGGACTGCTGGCAAGGGCACCTGACCTGGAGGCCATCATCCAGTTTCTGAAGGAGGGGCCACCGCACCAGAGTGCCAGACCCAGACGCAGGGGGTGTGACATCTACTTGGGCTTGGGCCCCTGTGATCTTGCCCCCACCACTTGTGGCACCAGACGGTGGACCAGAGAACCGGCGCTCCCAGAGAGCCAACCAAGGGATGCCAGCACAAAGGTATGGAGATTGGGCATCTTGAAACCCCTCCTCGGGACGAGTACGGACTAGTGGGGGAGGGTGTCACCAGGCGGAACTCCATGCACAGGCACTGTTGCTCGGGGGAACAAAGTTAGAGTAACACCGAAGATGGCACCCTCCGTCCCGGTCAACAGTAGCCCATTTAGTTGATGCTGGAGGGCCAATTCAGCTTATTAATCAGTGTAAAGTTAAGACTGATGGGTCACTTAAGTAATTAACTACTGTTTGGGTAGCATTAGGTAGGAGTGCCCTTAATACATAAAAATCTAAGTAATACCATTGCAAGCCATAGTACAATTATGGTAGGTTCAGAGTACTTTGAGTAATCCTAACATACCATGGCAGAACCATGGTAATTATAGTAATAACATAATAATCCATGGTCCATTTTCGTAAGGGAGCCCAGGCCCCCCAAGACTGCTGAAATTGTGTCGTGTTTACTCCTCTCTTCCCCTGGCTCTGCCGTAGCTACTTGCTAACCCCCCCCCCCCCCCCCCCCCCCCCCCTCTGCTCTCTAGCCTTTGTCCATAGGAACAGCAATAATCCCCGGCCCGTTGTACCCACACGACTCTGCTGCCGAGGCTCCATCCCTCTCCCGGCGTGGGCCTGTCATCACGTGTGAGTGTGTAGCTCTAGTGTTTCACCTGATTGCAGTGTCATGTTCTGTGTGACACCTTTTTCTCTCAGGCCATCTCATTGGACCCCCCCCCCCCCTCCAACCAGCTCGTCACCTCACCTGACTTACCGTGTGCTGTAGAAAATCATTCACCCTACTGACTGGATTGCTATGTTTCATGAACTCATTGTGTGCCATGCGTGGAGTGTGCTTGTGACTATCCCCTCAGACTTGGAAGTAGCGGACCAGGAGATTCCACACTCGGACAGGACTGGAGCGACCCGATCCTTCTTCCTCCCCCCTCTCTTTGGCTGCCCTTAGATGCCCCTCTCCCCCTTGGACCCTCACCTCCCAGCGCAACACCCATTTAGTTAATAAAATACAACCTTTACTTGATTCTGTGGTCCTGTGTCTTGTTGGTGGTGTTGTGTCCCAACTCCTCAAGGTTGCTAGGGGTAAAATCTTTTGCCTGGTGACAATTGGGCAGGGGCCAGAGATTCGGTTATTTTAGGTACTTTACAAACACCCCTACCTCCTTGCACAAAGACGTACAGTAGGTAGTGATCCCACTGTGCTACCAATATTGTATGATGCTTCGGGAGGGCGGTTTACTATCGACAAAACTGCTACTTTAGTTGGCATCTGTTACACTGGGTTGTAATCATGTTCTGTAATCTGTACCCTTCTGTGTTGCCTGGTACAGTGGCCTGTCTTCTGATATCTCTTCCATGCTGCCTCTCTGTGCTGATACTCTCATGAGAGTACTGTACTGTACTGTACTGTACTGTACTGTACTGTACTGTACTGTACTCTAGTCTGTGGTTCGCAAACTTCTTCTGCTGGATACCCAAGACTTTGGACCCAAGAATATTTTTCATCCCTTATTATTGCTATAGTTTATGTTTGACTATTCCAGTAGGTCTAAATACAATTTCTAACAAGTATGAAATGGATATCTGACAGCAAGCATACAATGAGGGTTTATGCAAACATTGTTTTCTCTCTGCAAGCCCCCTGAAGGAGTTCCAAGACTCCCTTTGGGTCCTGACCCCCAGTTTGGGAACTGCTGCACTACATAAGGTTCAAGTTACTGTTTTATTTCATGCATAGTGTACCGCAGTGAACATTTCCGATTTCGGTCCATTCATTCAACATCACTGCTTTTCCTGTCAATACAGTTCAATGAGAATTATAGCTGCAATATTTTCTGAAACCACCAGATGTCACCGTACTGCCCCTGACATTTTGATGCTTTGACCAGAAAAACTTTAACCGATAAGAACGTAGATATATACTGTCAATGGGCAGGGATCAGGTAAAAAGAAAGAGTAAGTATAGACAACTTTATGGCTAGCTAGCACACAACCCACCATGAAACCCAGTGGGCTACTTTAACCTGTATATTGGAAGAAGCTGTGACTGTGGCCATGTAAGAATGCTCAATGATGCAGGTGGGAAAGCTGGGTATTCTGCAGTTTCTTCTGCGGATGGCAATCTTGAAACTGACTCAAAGGTGGCCAGCATCTACAGTTACCTCCTGTAATGAATTACGTACTGACTGAGGTAAAAGTAGAAGAAAATTGTGAATGGTTCCTCCAGTAATTTTTACCAATGTGCGATGCATGACTGTGAACACAACACTGAAGGCAATGAAGACGAGTTGGGTGAAGAGAGTTGGGTGAAGTTGGCAGACCAATTTCATGATATGGGCCCTTTAAAGGTACACTATGCAGGAAATGGTCAAAAAGGGTACTGCAACTATGCTGGTCATTGAAACGGGGTTGCCTATTGCCAAATTTGATCTTTTCATTTAAGTTTACTAAGTAATAAACTAATATTTTCTATGGCCCAAGTACAGTCATTTTTGCAGCGAAAAATGGCTATTTCTGAAAATTCAAAATGGCGGACCATCTAGTGACCATCTAATGATTTATCGAATCTTCACATTATTAATAATAAACATGCTTATAATAATTAATAACTACCTTGTTCTGAGTCTGCACATCTACCACTGTCTGGTTACTATACACTAGAGACCTGCACTCCCGCGGGACTGCACTCCCGGGACTCGCGGGACCCAAAGCAAAGCAGTGCGGCGCGGGGCAAATATTGAAAGCTCATTGCGGGTGCGGGCAGGAGGGAGAGCGCACAATGCGGGTGCGGGCGGGAGCGGTGATGAGCGGCAGTCCCGTGAACTAAAAACGTGTTTTAAAATGTAAAATAAAGTCAGTTATCAGTCTATGTCTATCATTTACATACAGTTGAGGACAATATTATTAGCCCGCCTCCTGAAATTAGTGAGAGGGACCATTATGAACCATTTCTGTTATTCTGGAAACAAATGCACTGATGGAGATAATGTCCAATGAGTTGAATTTGGACTTTTCCATTTTCACAATGAGTTCAAACAAAAAAAGGGTAAAAATGGCAAGGACAAAATTATTAGCCCCGTTATCATTAATAGTCAATAGAGAGCCATTTATGAACCAAAACCGACATCAGGCACTTGATTAGTTGTTAACTATGTTGGCACATGCCCTACCAGGGATTTGGCCCATTTTTTCATTGCAAGTAGTTAACCTGGTCCAAATTGCATGGATGTTGAGGATAGACATTCATTTTCAGCACTCCTCAAAGACTATCTAAAGGATTGAGATCTGAACCACAACATGATCATGGTTTTAGTAACCTTGAAGAACATTTGAACAATTTTGGATGAAAGTTTTGGGTTATTATCTTATTGAAATTTCCAGTGAAGATCTTAGCTTCCTCTATGAGCATATTTTTGCATGGTCACCTTCCACATTCTATCATAATCTTCTGTTTTTATGGTGCCGTACACCCAAACAAGGTTTCCTGTGGCTGAGGCTGCCACAGAATGATGCTTCCACCACCATGTTTAATTGTGGAAACCATGTTATAAAGTTTTAAGGACTATCCCTTTCTTCACCTGACAGGAGCAGAATTCATGCATCAAAGCAGGTGCAATTGAATCTCATCAGATGAAAGCAGAGACTTTCAAAACTCATTTTTGACTTTCAAATGTTCATAGGCAAAGCTCAATAACACTCTGATAGTAAAAGGGTTCTTCTGTGATGATGGCCCCAAAGCCCAATATGATGACAAGCCCTAAAAGCTGTCTTGAAATAAAAACGCCAGATGAGGCCAGGTCAATAACCATCATCTAGGCAGGTGTCCAATGCTTCTTTGGTATAATGAGACTAAGCCATCTCCACAGTTACACATAGTGATGGGGGCATCAAGTTTTTAGACTGTTATTCAGCCTCAGACACAGGGAGTCTCGGTCTGGATCTCGATTGCTGGGTCCGCCAACAACATTTAGTCCACGGGCCAGGTGAGATGTCGGTACCACTCAGAGGGGCAAAGGTTGCTTATATTTTTTGAAAAGATACATGTCTGAAGTTTACATTTTTGTATGATAACCCTTCTGGAAGTACAGCCAAGTTAGGGTTATCAGCCGTTAAAGTAACACCCCCCCATCAAAAATAAAGGTTTTTAAGATGGGTGCCTGTCTTTCTACTGGCCCTTGTTTAAGACATATAAGGATGGTTAATTTTGTTATGTGTGGTATCGTTGCGAAGGGGAGACTCTGAGCTTTCATCCGACACCTCTTGAGAACATTTTGGTTAAGTATAGCCCTCCCTGCAGCTCTTCAAACATTTACTCAGACACATTTTTTTCCATTTTCGCCGATACCATCTCTTGTCTTTTCATACTGTGGCATCAGGGAGCATCAGAAAGAGCTATTTTAAACTCTAAAATATTGTCTTGAGTATCAGGAATCTGAAAATGTATCCTTTCACTATGTTATCCCATGTTTAGGGGTGATTTTCAGTCTTGTATGAGGCATGGTATTTTTTTCAAAACACAGTTTTTGCCATTTTCTCATAAAGTTCAGGAAGCAATACCTCTAGGTGCATTTTGCAGTTGGTTGTCATAGCTTGTTATATACCATATGAAAGCTTGGAGTGGGTAGCATATTCATATATTATCATATATTTGGTGTACCTGTTTGCAGAGCAATGTTAACTAGGCAAATCATTTTCCATAACCAGTATCAATGATATAGTTTCTCAGTGATTCCATTGTGTCATATGGTGTCTGAATCCTGACTACTTGTCCTAAAATCAATGTTGTTATGCGCCCAGAGGTTGTATACCAGAAATATATGTGATAATGTCCCCTATGATATTAGTCTTGCAACTGAAATCATAGCAATTGTATATAAACACAACATAAACTCATCCCTTAACTTGTCCCTTTTTAGTAGTCTTTAGTAGTAGAAAGTGAAGTGAAAGTTCAACTAGTTAACTCCTACATCCATTCACATTGTGACACAGCCCGCCACAACACACTACACAAAATTGCATTTATGCCTCACCCGTGCAAGGGGGCAGCCCCCAAAGGGCATCCGAAAGGCAGCAGTGCAGCGGGACGGTACCATAATTGGGGTGCCTCAGTCATGGAAGAGGATGGTGGAGAGCACTGGTTAATTAATCCCCCCACTAACCTGGCGGGTCCTGAGTGCAGTTGCACACTTGCAGGAGGAGATAAGTGCTGCACACTCTCGAGTTGTCACATTAAAAACTTGTCTATTTAATTGGAGAATTTGCGGCACTTCTCTCCTCCTGGAGGCCTTGGTCGTACCACATGTATCATGATTTACAGCAACATTTAAAAACCCTCTGCAAGAACACTTGATTTGAGGTGAAGATCATGAAGAGGTTTGCAAAGGAAGAGTGGGGTACAATGTCATCAGAGCTTTGCAAAGACAGCACAAGTTCTGAACTTCATACTGCTGCAACAACTACTACACCATGCCACCGATGAAGCAACATGCATACATGTACTGTATTCACATGTGTTGGTGTACCAACTGAGCAACTGCAGCTCACTTTCCAGGCATACACTGATACCCATCCCTAGACCCAAGCAGCAGTAATGAACAATGGAGTGGAGTGAAGTAGAGTAGAGAACTGTATGGTACAGTAGAGTTCAGTAGAGTACAGTGCATTACAATAGGAGACCATGCTGAGCATTGACCTCTATGAACCTGGTAGTCACAGTAGATGTAATGGGTTTGTTATTGCCCTGCTACTCTACATGTGCTAATGTCACAATAGCACAGAACCTCATATCACACTGAATAGTACTCCCTGCACATGCACTGTAAATGTAGAGAGTAGGACCAACTGTGGCATTCATACAGTTACATAACAGCCATGTTACACATACAAACCCCAACTCCGATGAAGTTGGAACGTTTGGTAAACAGTGAATAAAATCAAAATGCTATCATTTTCAAAACATTCAATCTATTCATTAGATGGAGAATAGTGAAAAGACAACATATTAAGTGTTAAAACCGAGAAAAAATATTGTTTTGGGGGACATATGTACTCATTTCTAGTTTGATAAATCCAACACTGATGGAGATAATGTCCAATGAGTTGAATTTGGACTTTTCCATTTTCACAATGAGTTCAAACAAAAAAAGGGTAAAAATGGCAAGGACAAAATTATTAGCCCCTTTATCATTAATAGTCAATAGAGTGCCATTTATGAACCAAAACTGACATCAGGCACTTTGATTAGTTGTTAACTATGTTGGCACATGCCCTACCAGGGAATTTGGCCCATTTTTTCATTGCAAATAGTTAACCTGGTCCAAATTGCATGGATGTTGAGGATGGACATTCATTTTCAGCATTCCTCAAAGACTATCTAAAGGATTGAGATCTGAACCACAACATGATCATGGTTTTAGTAACCTTGAAGAACATTTGAACAATTTTGGATGAAAGTTTTGGGTTATTATCTTATTGAAATTTCCAGTGAAGATCTTAGCTTCCTCTATGAGCATATTTTTGCATGGTCACCTTCCACATTCTATCATAATCTTCTGTTTTTATGGTGCCGTACACCCAAACAAGGTTTCCTGTGGCTGAGGCTGCCACAGAATGATGCTTCCACCACCATGTTTAATTGTGGAAACCATGTTATAAAGTTTTAAGGACTATCCCTTTCTTCACCTGACAGAAGCAGAATTCATGCATCAAAGCAGGTGCATTTGAATCAGATGAAAGCAGAGACTTTCAAAACTCATTTTTGACTTTCAAATGTTCATAGGCAAAGCTCAATAACACTCTGATATGCACCACCTTTAGTAAAAGGGTTCTTCTGTGATGATGGCCCCAAAGCCCAATATGATGACAAGCCCTAAAAGCTGTCTTGAAATAAAAACGCCAGATGAGGCCAGGTCAATAACCATCATCTAGGCAGGTGTCCAATGCTTCTTTGGTCTAATGAGACTAAGCAGTTTCCACAGTTACACATAGTGGTGGAGGCATCAAGTTTTTAGACACAGGGAGTCTGGGTCTGGATCGGGATTGCTGGTTCCTCCAACAACATTTAGTCCACGGGCCAGGTGAGATGTCGGTACCACTCAGAGGGGCAAAGGTTGCTTATATTTTTTGAAAAGATACATGTCTGAAGTTAACATTTTTGTATGATAACCCTTCTGGAAGTACAGCCAAGTTAGGGTTATCAGCCGTTAAAGTAACACCCCCCATCAAAAATAAAGGTTTTTAAGATGGGTGCCTGTCTTTCTACTGGCCCTTGTTTAAGACATATAAGGATGGTTCATTTTGTTATGTGTGGTATCGTTGCGAAGGGGAGACTCTGAGCTTTCATCCGACACCTCTTGAGAACATTTTGGTTAAGTATAGCCCTCCCTGCAGCTCTTCAAACATTTACTCAGACACATTTTTTTCCATTTTCGCCGATACCATCTCTTGTCTTTTCATACTGTGGCATCAGGGAGCATCAGAAAGACCTATTTTAAACTCTAAAATATTGTCTTGAGTATCAGGAATCTGAAAATATATCCTTTCACTATGTTATCCCATGTTTAGGGGGTGATTTTCAGTCTTGTATGAGGCATGTTATTTTTTTCAAAACACAGTTTTACCATTTTCTCATAAAGTTCAGGAAGCAATACCTCTAGGTGCATTTTGCAGTTGGTTGTCATAGCTTGTTATATACCATATGAAAGCTTGGAGTGGGTAGCATATTCATATATTATCATATATTTGGTGTACCTGTTTGCAGAGCAATGTTAACTAGGCAAATCATTTTCCATAACCAGTATCAATGATATAGTTTCTCAGTGATTCCATTGTGTCATATGGTGTCTGAATCCTGACTACTTGTCCTAAAATCAATGTTGTTATGCGCCCAGAGGTTGTATACCAGAAATATATGTGATAATGTCCCCTATGATATTAGTCTTGCAACTGAAATCATAGCAATTGTATATAAACACAACATAAACTCATCCCTTAACTTGTCCCTTTTTAGTAGTCTTTAGTAGTAGAAAGTGAAGTGAAAGTTCAACTAGTTAACTCCTACATCCATTCACATTGTGACACAGCCCGCCACAACACACTACACAAAATTGCATTTATGCCTCACCCGTGCAAGGGGGCAGCCCCCAAAGGGCATCCGAAAGGCAGCAGTGCAGCGGGACGGTACCATAATTGGGGTGCCTCAGTCATGGAAGAGGATGGTGGAGAGCACTGGTTAATTAATCCCCCCACTAACCTGGCGGGTCCTGAGTGCAGTTGCACACTTGCAGGAGGAGATAAGTGCTGCACACTCTCGAGTTGTCACATTAAAAACTTGTTAATTTAATTGGAGAATTTGCGGCACTTCTCTCCTCCTGGAGGCCTTGGTCGTACCACATGTATCATGATTTACAGCAACATTTAAAAACCCTCTGCAAGAACACTTGATTTGAGGTGAAGATCATGAAGAGGTTTGCAAAGGAAGAGTGGGGTACAATGTCATCAGAGCTTTGCAAAGACAGCACAAGTTCTGAACTTCATACTGCTGCAACAACTACTACACCATGCCACCGATGAAGCAACATGCATACATGTACTGTATTCACATGTGTTGGTGTACCAACTGAGCAACTGCAGCTCACTTTCCAGGCATACACTGATACCCATCCCTAGACCCAAGCAGCAGTAATGAACAATGGAGTGGAGTGAAGTAGAGTAGAGAACTGTATGGTACAGTAGAGTTCAGTAGAGTACAGTGCATTACAATAGGAGACCATGCTGAGCATTGACCTCTATGAACCTGGTAGTCACAGTAGATGTAATGGGTTTGTTATTGCCCTGCTACTCTACATGTGCTAATGTCACAATAGCACAGAACCTCATATCACACTGAATAGTACTCCCTGCACATGCACTGTAAATGTAGAGAGTAGGACCAACTGTGGCATTCATACAGTTACATAACAGCCATGTTACACATACAAACCCCAACTCCGATGAAGTTGGAACGTTTGGTAAACAGTGAATAAAATCAAAATGCTATCATTTTCAAAACATTCAATCTATTCATTAGATGGAGAATAGTGAAAAGACAACATATTAAGTGTTAAAACCGAGAAAAAATATTGTTTTGGGGGACATATGTACTCATTTCTAGTTTGATAAATCCAACACGTCTCAAAAGAGTTGGGACGGGGATCAGTGAAATTTAGTAAACATCCAAATAAGATAAAACAACAAAGAAGAACATTTCAAAATGAATTGTACTGACGGACAATATAGGTGTCCAGGTATAAGATCATCACAGAGAGGCTGAGTCACTCAGAATTAAAGATGCAAAGGGAATAATTACCATAGTTATTACATACATTTTTGAATTCCCTTTGATTTACCACGATTGAGTGTATATAAGACATATTTTTGTTAATAAAATCATTGTATAGGTTCATGACATCATGAAATATATATTGGCTGTAGTCTCACTCTAATTCCTGGAGTGCTAGAGCTATTGAAAATTTACCATATTAAGAATGCTTAATGCATGAAAATGATACAGGGGTGTAACATTCTCCTAAGCACCTGAGCTCACTTGAAATAGACCCAGAAGACATGGGAAACTGTCCTTTGCTTACAGAAGTCAGCAGAAGTTGTAGAAGTCCATTCTTTTTGACAATAATAGAGCATTGCACATCCTGTGCTACAGTAAAAATGGACCATCCAACTTGTGTTAGTGCTAGCTTCAAAAGTCAGCCTCCATGATGGCATGCGGGTGCAGTAGTGCATTGGTTAAGATGTTCTCACTCATCTGTAGAGTTAAATACAGTGCTGAATGGTATAAATGGGTTTTAAACAGCATGAAAAGCCACTCATGCATTATATTTTGAAGGGAGATCTTCGATTACTGCCACATAGTAAGGTCAAATTGCATTCTCTACTATTCAAAAAAGACAAAAGGAAAAAAAATCCTTGGTCCAGGCACTTCAGTTGGTTAATGTAGTAAAAAAAAAAAAAAAAACTTTATTTAAGGGGCAAATGCATTAAAAAACACCAACGCGTTTCGGCGCTGTGGCCTTCATCAGGGTGTGTGAGAGAAACAAACAGCCATCTAATTATATGAGTGTCCTCAGGTGCAGTATCCTGGGCCATGAGAGCCACTAGGTCTACTCCAAGCCACAAGGGGCAGTGCTGAGACTAACCATCTTGTATAGCAACATGGCAGATTTGTTTCTATAAGTTAAAAACATCAGGATCATCATATAGCTGTAAACAAGATACGGGCACTATCCTGGAACAGAGGATTCACTACAAAGACATAGATAGATAAAGGGTAATTAGCTTGGCGAATAAAAGTAATCAATATTTAACTAAATACTGCATAGGATCACTAGATGTAGGCTACTCCATATATCAATGTCAAAAAATGTTGCGTGAAGCAAACATCTCTCATGATTATATTATCAGTAACATTTACAACAATCAAAAACATTTATAAAAAAGGAGATAGGTCAAAGTCTTCGTTTAGACCGGGATATTCTGTGGCCTTCAGTTGATCAATCCAGAACATTTCTCTTTGTTTGAGGCGCTTGATTTTGTCTCCACCTCTGGCATCTAGGCACACAGCCTCAATGCCCACTGCACGTAGACTTGTGTCCCGTCCATGATGTGCGTCTTTATAGTGTCTGGCCATAGGGTAGTTCATGTTCCCTACTCTGATTGCATATCTATGCTCAGACACTCGGTCTCTGAATCTCCTTTTTGTGAGTCCCACATAAAAACAGCCACAAGGGCATTCCAGTCTATATTTTTGAGGGACACTAGAAGCGCTCTACCAACTCTTTTGCTGCATTCTCTACTATGTTTTAACAGTTTGGCTCCATCATAAGGACCAGCAGGTGATAAAATAGTGGGTTTTTGGTCAAGACCTGTCACACTGTAAGCACTACAGAAAGGAAAACATTGCAAAACATGACAAGGAATACACCCACCATTTAAGCTGGTGAAATCATGTCCAAGATAGGAATTAACACTGTTTTTTATATAAAATCATCTCATCGGTTAATGTATTTAACTGTTAAGTGTTGTCTTTTGTTTTGTTTTTAGTCTTCCTCAACATTTGCTGCCATTTATTGTCCCCGTCCCAACTCTTTTGAGACGTGTTGGATTTATCAAATTAGAAATGAGTACATATGTCCACCAAAACAATATTTTTTCCTCAGTTTTAACACTTAATATGTTGTCTTTTCACTATTCTCCATCTAATGAATAGATTGAATGTTTTGAAAATGATAGCATTTTGATTTTATTCACTGTTTACCAAACGTCCCAACTTCATCGGAGTTGGGGTTTGTACTATAACAGCACACGGGGCTGTTGTGGCGTAGTAGTTCAGGAGATGGACATCAGATCAGAGGGTTGCAGGTTGAAAAGCCACCTGTATACTGACTTATGCATAAAACTGTATACTGTATACTACATACCACTTTAGAAAGAAAAAATGCATACACAAAGAAGATGTGCACTTACCTGCTACTTAGGTACACCTTGCTGGGCTGGTACTGGGCTGGGTACTGGGCTGTAGCCTACACTGTATTCCCCAACAGTACTATGAACTAGAAAGGTTTACGCTGTAGTACTCAATATAGCAAAAATGTCCAGATGACATACACATTTTAGGTGTTCTCAACAGGTTTTCAGGTACCAATAAATTAACTCTGGTTGGCATTGTGTTTTTAAGTACAACTGACATCCTAACACAATGTCTTTGAGTTTGTAAATTGGAGCTCTATCTGGCATATGAGTGGTTAGATGTCTTGACAACAGCTGAGGCGACCATGGAGTAGTGGTTAAACAGCTGGTCTTCAACTTCAAAGGTTGCAAGTTCAATCCATGAACATGGAGATAACCTTACCTACTTCCTAGAACATGGTATGAAAATGTTCAGATGGCCACCAGACCCATGACTCCAGCTTTAATTAGCAATATTTTTCACATTTAGTTTTGAGCGAAATTACAAAAGAAAAAGCAAGCAAGACAATGTTTGAGTTGCTGTGGTCTGGATAGGGGAATGGCCACAAGATCAGAGGATTGCAGGTTTGAATCCTGTATTACCAATAAAAAACAAAAGTAGATATTTATTGTTTATTTCTCTCGAAACTGTGAAAGTTACAAATTCTTTAAATCATGTCAATTGGAACTATACAGTATCTGAGATATGAGACTATGGATGTCAGCATGTTGGGCTTGGGCAGTCATGGACTAACAGTTAAGCAGTTGGCCTCAAAACATGATGGTTTCAAGTTCGATTCCCAGCACAGGATGTTAGTAAAAAAAAAAAAAAAAAAATCACATTCAAACATCATTGTTTTGGTATGATGTCAGTTGGTCGAATTTGAAGTGGAAAGTATGTGTGAGTATGTGTTTTTCTAACAAACAGGGCTAACTTTCTACCAATACAAAACCTGCAGTTGAGTGGTGTAGGGGTGTAACCGGTGGTTATCCCGAACTTTTATTCTGACGGGGTAACGACACTCCCCTTTCCCTCAGGTGTGTAGCATAAATCATTGCGGTGGTAGCTAGTTAGAAAAGACGCCGTGTTTTTGATGCTGTCGAGTGTAGCGTGGGCACACCGCTCTCTCTGTCCCTCTGTTTGTGGTTGAGCCACCGTACAGGAAAGCCCTGTCCATCGGCGGCTGGCGTGGGGTCGGCTGCTGTTCTGGGATGGTGTGCTGAGCTGGGCAAACTCAAGTGTCGCTGGTGATGTACTTCCACTTTGTGTCCTGTGTGGTTGACTGCTTGCATGCCGCTTCGAGAGAACCAGAGGAGGAGTTGGTGCCTTCGACTACACTGATGCAGTGTCACTAGAGAAGGGGGGCATCACTGTTCTTTTCCCAACCTTTTGTTTTGTTTTGTCCTATTGTGTGAGTGATTCATCCTGTGCAACCTTTTCACTTTGACGTCCGAGACGAAGGGGCTTGTGTAAGTTTCACTCTAACATCCGAGACGAAGGGGCTCGTGTAAGTTTCTACTTAGTAACCGCCAAGACGGAGCTTGTGTATATGATTAGGGTATGAACACTGAAGTATTACTGGGAGACGTATCTTAATTCCTAGACTCCTTTTGGAACCTATACTTGCTGTAGGGGGAGACCAAAGACGTGTGTCTAACAGGCTTGTGTGTGTGTGTGGTGGCCATTACCAATTTTGCCCTTTTGGCAGTTTGTTTTCTTTTTACAATTTGCTTTACTAATCTTGTTTGCCGTGCAATTTTTGTTATTTGGTCTACCCCTCGTGCAAATGCCAATTACCATTAGCACTTTTGCATAACTAGCACATTTGCACCATTTTGTATATTGAGATGACGTGCCTATAAATACAGTAATGTAAATGTTCATATCCTATATTTTTATATTTGACTGAGCCCGTGAGGCATATTTTCAGATACAGAGACTCATTACGAAAAGAAAGAAAATAAAAAGAACTCTGAATTGTATGACAGTTGTATCTCTTGTTATTCACTAACCTGTTGCGGGGAAAGTCAAATCAAGTGTTTGATGGTTGGGTTCTCTCACCCTAACAAATGAGAGTGGCGTAGTCACTAAACATCTTAAAAACATCTAAAAATCTTAAAAATATTACGGTAAAGAGATAACGCAGGCCACATTTGGCGTTGTAGTCGGCAAGGATAACTAAGTGGATACAGCTGTCTACAATTGTTAGTGGTGGGTTTTGTATGCATTTGGTTTTGTTTTGTTTTGTTGGGAAAGGAACAGTGATTACCCCCAGCCAGCGGAGGGCCCCACCGACGATCACCGGCAGGGGTGCTGGCATAGCCGACGGCCAAGCTGCGAGAGAAGCATGGAAGGACTGTCTGAGTTGAAGCAGATGGTAGCGCATCGGCAAGGGCAGCTGGATGTGCTGTCAAGGTGGCTGGGCATTTCCCAGCAACCTCAACCTCAACCGGAGTCGCAGGAGGCTGGCTTCACGTGGGAGAGCCAGCATCGGGGGCACCCGGTAAGAGACCGCGATGGGCAACGGGCCTCTGTGGGTGCGCAGCGCTCGCCGACAGCCCACTCAGGGGGCAATGGGCAGGCCTCCAACCGCAGGCGCAGACTGTCATTTAGTGGACCGGAGAGTAACCGTCCAAGAAGAACGTCCATGTCGCATGAGGCTGGCTTCACGTGGGGGAGCCAGCATCTGGGGCACCCAGTGAGAGACCGTGATGGGCAACGGGCCTCTGTGGGTGCGCAGTGGCAGCCCTCACCGACAGCCCACTCAGGGGGCAATGGGCAGCGGGCCTCTGTGGGTGCGCAGCGGCAGCCTTCGCCGACAGCCCACTCAGGGGGCAATGGGCAACGGGCCTCTGTGGGTGCGCAGCGGCAGCCTTCGCCGACAGCCCACTCAGGGGGCAATGGGCAGGCCTCCAACCGCAGACTGTCATGTAGTGGACTGGAGAGTAACCGTCCCAGAAGAACGTCCATGTCCATCCAGCCTGGCGTGACTCCATCCTGGATCATAATGCAGTGTCTGTGTATGATTATGTGCATGTGTACTTTGTTGATGGTTAATGTGCTGGGGGGCCTCTAGTGTGCGTGTGGTTGCGCTCGTTGGATGCGCGTGCGATGCGCGTGCTTGTGTGTGTGTGTGCGTGCGCGCTTGTTGGGTGTGTGCGGGGATGTGTGCGAGTGCGGAGTGTCACCGGGACGGTGACCTTTTAAAGTGGGGGTGTATGTAACCGGTGGTTATCCCGAACTTTTATTCTGACGGGGTAACGACACTCCCCTTTCCTTCAGGTGTGTAGCATAAATCATTGCGGTGGTAGCTAGTTAGCAAAAGACGCCGTGTTTTTGATGCTGTCGAGTGTAGCGTGGGCACACCGCTCTCTCTGTCCCTCTGTTTGTGGTTGAGCCACCGTACAGGAAAGCCCTGTCCATCGGCGGCTGGCGTGGGGTCGGCTGCTGTTCTGGGATGGTGTGCTGAGCTGGGCAAACTCAAGTGTCGCTGGTGATGTACTTCCACTTTGTGTCCTGTGTGGTTGACTGCTTGCATGCCGCTTCGAGAGAACCAGAGGAGGAGTTGGTGCCTTCGACTACACTGATGCAGTGTCACTAGAGAAGGGGGGCATCACTGTTCTTTTCCCAACCTTTTGTTTTGTTTTGTCCTATTGTGTGAGTGATTCATCCTGTGCAACCTTTTCACTTTGACGTCCGAGACGAAGGGGCTTGTGTAAGTTTCACTCTAACATCCGAGACGAAGGGGCTCGTGTAAGTTTCTACTTAGTAACCGCCAAGACGGAGCTTGTGTATATGATTAGGGTATGAACACTGAAGTATTACTGGGAGACGTATCTTAATTCCTAGACTCCTTTTGGAACCTATACTTGCTGTAGGGGGAGACCAAAGACGTGTGTCTAACAGGCTTGTGTGTGTGTGTGGTGGCCATTACCAATTTTGCCCTTTTGGCAGTTTGTTTTCTTTTTACAATTTGCTTTACTAATCTTGTTTGCCGTGCAATTTTTGTTATTTGGTCTACCCCTCGTGCAAATGCCAATTACCATTAGCACTTTTGCATAACTAGCACATTTGCACCATTTTGTATATTGAGATGACGTGCCTATAAATACAGTAATGTAAATGTTCATATCCTATATTTTCATATTTGACTGAGCCCTTGAGGCATATTTTCAGATACAGAGACTCATTACGAAAAGAAAGAAAATAAAAAGAACTCTGAATTGTATGACAGTTGTATCTCTTGTTATTCACTAACCTGTTGCGGGGAAAGTCAAATCAAGTGTTTGATGGTTGGGTTCTCTCACCCTAACAAATGAGAGTGGCGTAGTCACTAAACATCTTAAAAACATCTAAAAATATTTAAAAATATTACGGTAAAGAGATAACTCAGGCCACATAGGGGATAGTCCTCTGCATATAGCCATATTGGCATGTCCTTATCTTGAGGTTGAGAGTTCGAATCCTAAGGCTGGGTCACTCACTTTTTTGGTTGTTTTAGTTGTTTTTTTAATTGTTTACCAGCTTCTGCTTTGTGTAAAGAATAACCCATCCATGGCAGAACCATAGAAACCCTATTTTATTAAAATGTAACATAAAATACAAACTTCTCTAAAAATGGTGAATCTGTCAATGGGGGATAGATTTACTCAACACCATGTGACCATCAAACCACAACTGACAACTTGGCATGGAAAAATCAACCTCACTTCAAGGTAAGAAAAGACCCATAAAAGTGTGTTGCTGTGTATGTGTAGTAGTTTACTATGTTGCTGTGTGTGACCTTAGGTGCTCTTGATGCTACACTGTCTGTATGTTATGTTAGCAACTTAGCTTAAAATGTTAGCTGCTGCTAGTCAGGCTAGCACTGTGTAGGCCTTTCATACAAATCTTTTTCTTGTATCATACATCTGCAGTGTATTTGCAAGTGGTGCGTTGCATTTTCATGATGACATATTGCCAGTGTTGGGAGTAACGGCGTTTAAATAAACGGCGTTACTAACGCCGTTACATTTTTCAGTAACGGGTAATCTAACTAATTATTCTTACTGTCAGTATAACGCCGTTACAATTTCATACACTCCGTTACTGCACGTTACTGTTTTAGGGTAGCCTATGCGTCGTCACCGTGCGTACTATTACCAAAACCTCTCCATATGGTCATATGGCCACGTTCGCCGCTGCCATTCACCCAGTAGAAGTCAGAAAGAGGGACAGAATGAGTGTGTGTGTGCTGCTTGGTGAACAGTGTTTGTCTGATCCCAGGATTATTGCGTTTGCGTCCGGATAGGTGGCTACCCGCATCACCGGGGGCTGAATGGAGGGGATTCCCTGATTGACGCTCCCAACTCAGGACGCTCCCATTTCATCTCGCTCCCACTAGCCAGACTATCGGTACCACCGCCATATGACGGAGCCAGTTATCTTGTTGATGTTAGTTTTTTGTTTCTAACCCTAACCTTAACCCTAAACCTAACCCTAACCCTAAACCTAACCCTAACCCTAAATTGCTTGTATGTGGCAGTATATGATAATACGTGAAATATAATCGGGTGGGACCGCACGTCCGGGAGTGATAGAAACACCTGGGACCGCACGTCCGGGAGCGATCTCAGTTGGGAGTCTCCATCCCCTTACCATGGAGCAGGGTTTCTGCACATTTTGGATCACCAAATATAAGACTTTTTAAGACAAATATAAGACCTCTGATGATAAAATATAAGACCGCCGCTCGGGGTGAGGCATTGCAATATTGCTAATGTTATTAGTTTGCATTGCTATAATGATATGTAGGCCTAGTACATAATTATATATAATAAACAATATTATATGACTACTGTGCTTTTATAGTGTAGCCTAGGGTAAACACAGTGTAAGCAGTAGCAAGGTGTAACTGATCTGTAGGCCTACAGACACCATGCATGCATATGGTCAGTTAACTGACAACTGGCATTTAATTGAGGGTCCCACGCATGTTTTGACGGCCTATGGAAAACTCAGATGAATGTTCATCAAATGCCTTTAAATGTACACATTAAAAATGGTCCTCATTTTTCTGATGGATAAATAGTTGAATGCACTTTGCTATTAGGAGAGATGACACCTGGTGTCAAAAGGGTTAAATGTACGACTACTCTGAGTGCCGTTTCTCCTCCTCCAGCTCGCTTTATCAGAGACGGGTAGCAGAAGCAAGCGTTCTAATTTGAGCAGCCTGTCTGTAGTTTGTTGTTCTCAACAAACAGCGCACAACTTGGAAGCGATTTCCAGCATGTCCATAACAAACATTTAGCGCGTTTACCGTTGCCCATCTGGTTACCGATTTGGACATGACGCACCTCGCCAGATCATTGGCTTCGTACATATTCTGTTACTCATCCGATTTCGTATTGCCTCGCGCTCACTTTCTCATGCTGCCATCATGTTAACGAAATCATTTTGCATTTGACAGAGGCCTCAAATAGCCTGTCACGTATCTAGAGGCGATTTTGAAAGTGTAGGCTATTGTATGAAGGAACATTTATTTTCGAATACGGTCATAATGGACTTTATGAAATGAACCCTTTACATTTAGCAAACGCTTCTACCCAAACGCGAGGGCATGGCTAACATGCTTACGATAGACAAGATTTAAAACTTACACTCAACGACTGATTAGGCTATGCGTCCTCACGACACAGTTAACATCAAGCTTCATATTCCGACGTTGCTGCTTTGGATAGCACCTAACCGTTTTATTTCTTGTCCTGAAGCCACATTACACTGAACGTGCATCTATCTACCCATCTCGATTCACGTTCATATTTTTTCGACCACTTTTTCGACTGTTTCTAATAGAACATGCAAGTAGGCTAGACGGCTCTGGCTGCGCCCACAGGTCTGCGGCTGCCCCCCGCTGTGTGGCCAGCGGGCTGCGCTGCGCCACAAACACAGATCAGTTTCATCTACTTTTCCGCATCTTGATAAGGGACGTATGCCGGTTAAATAAGTTTTATAGCGTCAAAAAATAGACCTTTTTCTTACACTCGAGCTACCCAGGGGAAATATAAGACCTCCCACATAAATATAATACCACACTTCCAAAAATTGGCGAAATATAATGCTTTATAAGACCTTAAAAAACAAATATTAAAAGTAAGACTTTATAAGACTTTTTAAGGATCCGCGGAGACCCTGTGGAGGGAGCGCAAGCTAACATTACCAGACCCACTTCTCTCACCCCTAATTCCTCCACCAATAGGACTACCTGTATGGACACTACGACTGCATTCGCCACTACCACCGACTCACTTGAGATAGGATAAAGTCACCGAGTGAGTTTAAATGTGTGTGTGTGTGCTTAGAGAACATCCTTGCTTCGCATGTCGGCATCACTGCCTTCGGAAGTTTCGCCGCGGTAAACAAAGAGTGCTCGTCCGATCATTATCCTCCTCGTGAGATAAAAACGGTCCTTCAGAGTCAGAATAGGTAAATAACATGCTCATAACTTCATCATGATTCAACTTCTCACTAACCACGATGAAATAGCTCGCTGATAGTTCGCTGATAACAACACAAACTCAACTCGCACGCTTCGAGACAAAGACGCAAAGTGGCTACTTCCGCATTTTGTGGTCGAGTCACAGGTCGCGTCTTTTACTGCTTCACGACTCTGTGAACTACAAAATGACGTAATCGTAGTCTTGTTTGAAAGGGTAGCATTTAGTAATAATTAAAATGTAAATACTACATTTAGTAGTAATTTAAAGTTGGATTTAACATGCACATTTTCAGTTGAATTTAAATAAGCCTATTAAAATGTGTTATTTTCTTTTATAATATATATATATATATATATATATTGTCCATCCAGTGGCTTTGGTTTATTATGTTGCAATAAATTGTTGTTTGTAACGTCACCTGTCTTTACCGTCCTTCTCTATGTGGTTTATGAAACATGGTCGGGGGGCGAGTAACGCAATAGTTACTTTTACTGGTAACTAGTTACTTTGATACCGGAGTAACCCAGGAAGTAACTCAGTTACTTTTTTGGAGAAGTAACTAGTAACTAGTAACTAGTTACTTTTTCAAAGTAACTTGCCCAACACTGCATATAACACATTGAACTTCTGTATAAACCAGTGTAGCAATCATGCTGTAGGGGCCTAATCCAACCCGTCCTCATGAAAGCCTTAAACTTATTAGGCCTATTTATGCTCCACAGGCAGCCGATATGGGACCACCAGAACTCTATGATCCATCAGCTCTACTCAACACTCCAAAGGATAAACAACTGACTGTGTTGTGAAGTCTGACACTATTTTGGGAGAAATGTTATTGTAAGTTAGGCTATATGGATCTCCTTCAGCCACCAACTCCTAATAAAAGATCCAGAAATGGACAACAAATAAATGACTAAATTGCCTAATGTGTTGAGGTTGATTCTTTTGTAATATATTGACTGTTGACTGTGTGGTCTAAATTTTAGATTTAGATTCAGATTGTTGTGTATTGTATGATTGTTGTGTTATTGTCTAGGCCTACTGTTTTTGTTTGTCAACCACATGGAACAAAATAAAAAAAACTTGATATAAAGCATTGTTCACGTTTGTGGAATTAAAGCTCATGTTATATTTGGTTTAAACAGAGGGATGGTAGACTAGTGCATTAGTAAACCAACCAATCAATAAACCAACCAAGATATTTTTTTGCTCTAAAATGGGAAAACATAAAACTTTTAATTTTGAAATCAAAAACTTAGAGCCAATATAGCTAAACAATGATGTGCTTGTTTACTTAAAAATTTTAACTGTCTGCTTAGTACTAATTGCATTGATTTTTGCACCATTCTCGAAATATTTATGTCAATGGAGCATGTTAGATCTTTGAGTAGCAGCTACTAAAACATTCAAGATGTTATTTTTTCTCATAACATTTGTTTTCACATAACATGTCTGATTTTATGTAAGACTTACACAAACGTTTTAGTTTTCAACTCAAATCTTTTGTGTAAACCATTGTTTCTGTGCATTTTAGAGTTTGGAGTACATACTTGACTTGGGCTGCTAAAAACTAAAAATCTAATTATGGAATTAAAGTTTTCAATCTTTTCAGTCATTTCAAAGTTTTTGATCATCTTCTGAAAGATTTTGTGTCCTGCATATGCATGCATGTATGTAGTATTTACATAAAACATTTGGTCACAAAACTAAAACTTTAACGGGAATAAGTTTCCACAAAAGTTTAGAGTTCGTGGAACATGTTGGGGAATACAGTGTACCCCTTTTTCAATAAGAAGCCATTTAACTGCCTGCAACAACGTTCAAGTAGACTGGGGCATTGTAATGATGCTTGATTGGTACAAAGGGGCCCAACGTGTGCCAAGAAAACATCCCCTGCTGAAATTATATTTTTGTCTTCTGAATGGTCAGTATACAGTCCTCACCAGTAGTATTTGGGTGCACAATGACAATGACAGCTTCCAAACATGTTTTTCATTCATCAATGAGCTTTTTGTACTTTTCTGATGGTATTGTCCCTCACTCTTCCTTTGCAATATGTTCAACTTCTTCATGATCTTCAACTGTTATATCACAGACAGTTTTTACATTTTGCTATAAATCATGACACCTCTGATACAGTCTAGGTCTCCAATACCAGATGCAACAAAGCCCTGCTGCCTGTTCAAATCACTACCCAAGACTGAAGTTGGCCTTTAGGTTTGTAGATGATAGACCTGCTGGATTTCCTGCAAGAGGGCCTGTCTGGGAACACCAGATGTGTCATTATTGACTAAACAAAACCACTAAATGAAGAGCATCTCAAAAGGACTAGGCATGGACCGTTAGATAGGGCACCAGACTGCCGCCTCTCTCTCTCGCCAATCCTTTCCTGTCACAAAATGAGCCATAAAAAAACAAATTTCCTTCGGGACTATTAAAAAGAATCTTGAATCTTGAATCTTGAAAAGAAGAGGCCTAGGCCACTAGAGGACATCTAATTGAAAGTAACAAAGAACTATTTTTCATCAAATTACATTTTAAGTTCAGTACTTTTTTTGAACTACTTTACCTATACTTGAGCAGATTTTGGATGAGTACATGACTTTTACTTACCCCTCGAGTAAGATTTAAGAAAGATAGGCCTACGCTCACTTGAGTACAACTCTTTTCCCATCTCTTCTGCTAAGCACATGTAAAATTAAGATACATGTATGTCTGACATGTAGTAACCAAACATTTTTAAGTCATATTTAACATGACACAATATGTCTACAAAAGTTGACACGATATGTTTAAAGGTTGTATTGTATTTCTCACACATTTGCTATGATTTCGGTTGGTAGACTAACATCAAATGGGCCATTATCACATATGTTGCAGACGTTGTATATAACCTCTTGATGTATTGCATCACAACACTGATATTAGGACAAGTAGTCAGGATTCACGTATCATTACACAATGGAATCGCTGAGAAACTGTATCATTGATGCTGGTTGGTAAGGAAAATGCTTTACCTGCGTTGCCAAGCAAATAGGTACAGCAAAATATATCATAATATCCCATACACTGCAAACTCCAAGCTTTAATATGGTGTATAATGAGCTATGATAACCAATTGCAGAATGGCCCTAGAAGCGTTGCCAGTTTACCACTACATGGAACTGATAGAGTAGTGTGGGGTCATGTACAATGCAGTGTAAAAAAGAAAAGTGGAGTGGGAGTCAGATGAGTGAAGGTTACCACTCAAATTCATCTTCAAGGTTGAAACGTCTTGAGGTATTTTGGACATATAATGAAGTTTCAGTCATAACAACAAATTGGCAACCGTTGCTATGCAAATAGGTTACTATGCAAATAGGTACACCAAATACATGGTCATATCTGTATACTATACAATCCAAGCTTTCATATGATATACAGGGTCGCTGACAGCCTTGGCTGGGCCTGGGACAAAGACATCAGAAAGGGCCCCAAATTCAATACATACAATGTAATAAGGATCAAATTCTGGGCCCCCTCTGTCCCTGGGCCCGGGACAAGACATCCCTTTGTCCCCCCCTGTCGGCTTCCTTGATGATATATAACAAGCTATGATAACCAACTGCAGAATGTCTCAAAAAGGCCTGACTATACGAGACATTAGCACACAAAAAAAACAGCAACAAAAAAGTGGCATGCCTGATACAAGACTGAAAATCACCCCCTAAAAATGGGATAACATAGTGAAAGGATATATTTTCAGATTCCTGATACTCAAGACAATATTTTAGAGTTTTAAATAGGTTTCTCTGATGCTCCCTGATGCCACAGTATGAAAAGACAAGAGATGATATCGGTGAAAATTGAAAAAAATGTGTCTGAGTAAATGTTTGAAAAGCTGCAGGGAGGGCTATACTTAACCAAAATGTTCTCGAAAGGTGTCGGATGAAAGCTCAGAGTCTCCCCTTCGCAACGATACCACACATAACAAAATTAACCATCCCTATATGTCTTAAACAAGGGCCAGTAGAAAGACAGGCACCCATCTTAAAAACCTTTATTTTTGATGGGGGGGTGTTACTTTAACGGCTGATAACCCTAACTTGGCTGTACTTCCAGAAGGGTTATCATACAAAAATGTTAACTTCAGACATGTATCTTTTCAAAAAATATAAGCAACCTTTGCCCCTCTGAGTGGTACCGACATCTCACCTGGCCCGTGGACTAATTGTAACCCAAAATAAACATTTAAAATTAGTTCAGAGGTTCTTCAAGGACACTAAAACCATGATACTGGAATGACCCGCTCAAAGTCCAGTCCTCAATCCCACTGAGAGTCTGTGGCAAATGTCTATGCTCAGCATCCATGCAATTTGGACCAGCTAGAACACTTTGCAGTGAAGAAATGGGCTAAAATCCCTAGTGGGGCAGGTGCCAACCTAGGTAACAACTGATCAAAGTGCCTGTTGTCAGTTTTGGTTCATAAATGGTGTCATATTGACTATTAATGATCAGGGGGCTAATAATTTTGTCCTTGTCATTTTTGCCCTTTTTTGTTTAAACTCATTGTAACGATAGAAAAATGCAAATTCAACTCATTGGACATTATCTCCATCAGTGTATTTGTTTCCAGAATAACAGAAACGGTTCATAATGGTCATTCTCACTGAGAAATCAAGAGAAATGTCTAATTTCAGGAGGGAGGCTAATAATATCGTCCTCAACTGTATATCAGCAATGTGCTGGATATTGTGTTTGGTAGCCTTTCTATTAATAAAAGCATTTTGGAATATATTTGCGGATGTGTAATCTGGCATATGGTGAGCAGTCATGGGTGAGCGGTTAGGGCATCAGACTTGCATCCCAGAGGTTGCCGGTTCGACTCCCGACCCGCCAGGTTGGTGGGGGGAGTAATCAACCAGTGCTCTCCCCCATCCTCCTCCATGACTGAGGTACCCTGAGCATGGTACCGTCCCACCGCACTGCTCCCCATGGGGCGCCACTGAGGGCTGCCTCCTTGCACGGGTGAGGCATGAATGCAATTTTGTTGTGTGCAGTGTGCAGTGTTCACTTGTGTGCTGTGGAGTGCTGTGTCACAATGACAATGGGAGTTGGAGTTTCCCAATGGACTTTCTTTCACTTCACTTTCACTTTCATATCCGATTCTGTTCTGCTCTTCCGTGTTCTGGCTCTTCCGCTCTGCTCTCCGATCATGGCAGAAGAGCAGAGCTCCTCTAGTGAAACAACACATAATGCTTCAGAAGTAAGTGCTGGTCTAAAGAGAGGAACATTCACCGTGAAAAAATCGAAAGTTTTGAAATCAGATATTTGGAAGTCATTCTCACTCGTGTATGACGCAGAAGGAAATCAGCTGCCCTTTGCCTGTTGTGACAAGTGCCAAAATTTGGTTCTCACATACAGCGGGCACAAATCAGGTACATCGGGCCTGAATCGTCATGTCTGTACTGTTTTAAAAGGACAACAATTGTTCAATGACGTGCGGTGGGGTTTGTCGCTAGTGAGGCACTGACTTTTTTAAAAAACTGATTTTCAAAAATATTTGCTAGGCCNGCCGATAAGTTTCATGTCTGTTAGCAGCTCTTAACATAAAGTATTTTAAATTGGATCTTTGGCCCAGGAAGAATGAAAAGTAAAATGGCATTTCAGTAGGCTACCCTACCTCCACACACAGAGCATACCATACAGTGTCACACTGTATTACACAGCAAACACAGCACCAGGATGCCAGACAAACCGGACTGCACCACAGCAGTAGCCAGGCCGAGCCCTCCTAGTGACGCAACACCTCCAAGAAATTTGAACTCGATGATAATCGGGCTACTGTACAACGGCTTCAGGTGCCATAGACAAAACATGTAGGTAACTAACCAAGGTGCTGAACAGGCACAGCATCACGGTGGATGCTCTCCCTCTCTCCCACACACAGACACTCACACACACACACACACACACACACACACACACACACACACACACATTTTCCTGCCATTGTTAGGGGATCATCCTGGCACTTTCAGTGCACTGGCTCAACTGTAATTTTCCGCAAGAGCGCCCTAAGCACTGAAAAACAGTGCCCGAAGTGCACAAGTGCGGCATTTGAGACATGGCCACATACAAAGGGGACAGAGGTTTTGATATAGCATTAAAAAAAGGAAAATGTAATACAGCAGGCTCAGATCGAGGCCTCAAGCAACACACACACACACACACACACACACACACACACACACACACACACACACACAGGATAAGAGCACTGGTTTTACTTTTACTTGAAAAATGAAGTTCACGCGCCACTTCTTCAGGACGAAAATGTAGGATGACTTTGGCGTAGAAATCCTCTGTGTCTTTTCACAAGCTTACAAGCCTGCCTTCTCAACAGCAAAGGTTGCCAGGGATGAAAGCGTCCTTGTTTGAGTCTTTTCAGAGCAGAGAATGACCTCTCCTCGGCAGGGGCGGTTTTAGCTTTTGATCTTTAGGGGGGCCTGGTCCCTGGTGCTGACAGTGGTACCTGACAGAGCAAACGTTCCATTTCTATTTCAGATTTGAGATTTCCTTTTCAAAAGGCTTTCAATTTTAAATAACAGTTCACTCAATGAAGAACTACCCAGAAGTCATGACATTACATTTCCCCCCACGGAATCTAACTTACATTACCTACATAGGTAATCTTTGTGATTGGTAGCCTGCAGTGTGTCAGATACAGTATATGCAGCCTAAAGGGCGGGTTATGCTTCCTGCCAGTGCCACAGAGTGAGCTTGTCACAGCCATGATGCAGTTAATTTTGGTTTATGCTCTGTTTTGAAGCACGGTCTGCGCGATGTCATTCCACGTTCAAACTGCCTTCAATACAAAGAGTAACAGACGTGTCGGTTGTTTTTTAGCTTCACAGACTCAATGACAATGAAAATGAAACATTAAATCTTTATATCATGTGCATGTTTGATCGCACTGGCAGCCACCGTGGTAGTTTGGAACAAAGAAGTGGCTCGAGGACGAAGCGGAATGTTTCCTCGACCCCGGAAACACTGTTCAACTGTCCAATAACTTCAGCGTCGTAACTTGCAAGTGCACGTGTTGTCTTTGGTTCGTGTAAATAAATGAAACGACAAAGCACGGGCAACTTATTTAATGAAGAGCTCACAGTCCGTAGACCAACGAAGGTTAGAACAAGGAAGTAGCTTGTTCTCGACTCGAGGACAGAGCAGGCTGGTCGAGAGGACCAATCAGAGACCTATTTTCGCCCTTCACGCCGTCGCTGTCTGCATCACTCCCTGCGTCGAGACACAATTTTGGGGAGGTGCCCCAGAGTACCTGCGTGATGGGGGGGGCTTAAATCCGTTAACTGCGCGACTCACTGCATCACGACGCAGGGACGCTGATCTCGAGGCATAAACCACCCTTAATGGCTGTCATAGTTCTTATGTGATTGAGAGGAAAGAAAAAGAGAGAGGGAAATATTAGAATAAAGTAGGCCTACAGAGTACATACAAAGCCAGATGAAAATTAAGCTTTTTGTCAAAACTTGATAGCCTACTGTTAGGGCAGCTCTACAGGTAGAGTAATTTGAACAGGAAGCTTGTTCCATCATTTGGCAGCATAATGGCTAAATGCAACAAGTAGAGAAGACACTGAAGAACTAAGACTCCTAATTGGATGGTATTACTGCATATCTGCAACATATTTATTTAGGGCTAGGCCATTGAGTGACTTAAAAATAGTCAGAAGAGTTTTCTCTCTCATGTGTGCTCCTTGCACCACAAATCACAGTTCCAATCGGTAGCTCAACAGATAAATATTCATCGTGACTTTTTAAAATCTGACATCTCCTTCTCAAGCAAACATAAAAATAACAATTAAAACATCCCCTGCCCGAAGTCATGGGAATCTCTCAACAAGGTGCGCGCTCCCTGTCACACATGTAAATAGACAGAAGAAACCGTGCGGGCACCAACGGCACTCCTCATTCCGAGCCAGTATGTTCCAATAATAATAATAATTAAAGCCGCGAGCGGCGATGACGGGCCCTCGCACCTACGGCTCAAGGCATATCGCCCCAAATCCCATCACATCCTGCCCAAAACAAAAATGGAGTCTCTAAGACGTTTGGTTCACGAGATAAAGATATTTAAGAACTCCACTTTTACTGCAGTTCATTTGCCTACCACATGGTGGCGCTATATCAGGTTGCCATAGTAGGCATATAGAAAAAGGTTTATATTCATTATATGCATGAAAACATGCATTTGCACTGTTTTAAAAACACTGCAAACTAAAAGAGTGGTCAACTTCCTGTTTCAATAAGAGGTCCAATTATCTCACTTCCTGTTGGGCGTGGCCATGTCACTGCATGACATTTTTGTTCGTTTTAGTCAGATACACATTCATAAAAATTTTGAAGTCCGTAGCTTGAACTTCATGCCGAACCCGCTCCATAGGCCCATGACTTAAGGGGGCGCTACAGAGCCCATGTACTGAGTTAGGGGCGGGGCTTGTTTGGAGAGGTACGTGCTGCCCTACCAAACACCTGTGTGAAGTAACTTTGAAAGATATGCATGGCAACCCCCTCAGAAAGGGCACATTTTCTGTGATTTTTTCACCAGAATTCATCAAGCCGCCATCTTGTTTTCTTACAACATATTGAAAATTCCTTCGCAATATATAATCTGCAATGTCTTAAGATCATTTACAAATTGAAACGAAACCGAACAGTTGTACGGTTCAGGATAAGTACATCAAAGTTCGTGGTATGACAATTTTGTCGCATGTCAAAAGTTGCATTTCATGTCCAATTACCTCACTTCCTGTTGGGTGTGGCCATGGCATCCTAAAGACTATTTGGATTGGCTTAGTGAGATACACACACACACAAATTTTGGAGTCCGTAGCTTCAACTTTATGCCGGTCCCACCCCATAGGCCCATGACTTAAGGGGGCGCTACAGAGCCCATGTGCTGACTAAGGGGTGGGGCTTAATTTTTGAGGTACGTTGTGTCCTACCAAACAACTGTGCAAAGCAACATTGAAATATATGCATGGCAACCCCCTCAGAAAGGGCATAGTGGAGGCACATTTTCTGTCATTTTTTCATCAGAATACATCAAGCCGCCATCTTGTTTTCTTACAACATATTGAAAATTCCTTCGCAATATATCATCTGCAATGTCTTAAGATCATTTACAAAATGAAACGAAACTGAACAGATGTACGGTTCAGGACAAGTACATCAAAGTTCATGGTATGACAATTTTGACGTATGTCAAAAGTTGAATTTCTAGTCCAATTACCTCACTTCCTGTTGGGTGTGGTCATAGCATCCTAAAGACTTTTTTGATTGGCATAGTGAGATACACACACAAAAAAAATGTGGAGTCCGTAGCTTCAACTTTATGCCGGTCCCACACCATAGGCCTATGATTTAAGGGGGCGCTACAGAGCCCATGTCCTGAGTTAGGGGTGGGGCTTGTTTTGAGAGGTACGTTGTGTCCTACCAAACACCAGTGCAAAGCAACTTTGAAAGATATGCATGGCAACCCCCTCAGAAAGGGCACAGTGGAGGCACATTTTCGGTCATTTTTTCATCAGAATACATCAAGCCGCCATCTTGTTTTCTTACAACATATTGAAAATTCCTTCGCAATATATCATCTGCGATGTCTTAAGATCATTTACAAATTGAAACGAAACCAAACAGTTGTACGGTTTAGGACAAGTACATCAAAGTTCATCGTATGACAATTTTGTCGTATGCCAGAAGTTGACAAAAGTTCAACTTTAGCTCAAATTACCTCACTTTCTGTTGGGTGTGGCCATGGCACCTTAAAGACTTTTTTGCTTGTCTTAGTGAGTTATACAAGCACAAACAATTTGGTGCCCTTAGCTTCAACTTTATGCCGGTCCCGCCCCATAGGCCCATGACTTAAGGGGGCGCTACTGAGCCCGTCGGCCGATTTGGGGGCTGAGCTTTATTGGAGTCCATCGTGCCACCATATCCAACACCTGTGCCAAGTTTCGTTCAAAGTTACGCATGGCAACCACATCAAAAATGGCCCGACGTGCGGGAAAAATGTATCACAAAGCAAGAACAATAGGGCCTCGCACCCTCCGGTGCTCGGGCCCTAATACACTTCATACAGTTCCCAATCATTAAAATCAGTAGGCTAAGTGAGAAGTTGGAGAGCCCGCATTCTCACATCACAATTACAGCATCACCAAAATATGGATAAACCTCCCCTGCATATGGGCGAACCTCGACTATCAATGTAATGGTGACTCGCCGTAGGCCTAATATAATTTTCAGCCGAGATTTGCCTGTTGTTCGCTATTCCAAGGCAGAAGCATGTTTCATTCCCTTGAGTCACAACTTCTAAACGCTGCAGGCAGATATATAATTTTGACTGTCCTGATGGTCGCGTAGGCTATTAGTAGGAACAACCCCTATTTAGCACTATGTCCTCATCATTTGTACTCTGATTTTTTTTTCTGATACATTTGCAAAGAAATGGCATGGTTTCCACAGTAGGCCTAGGTTGATTACGCATTGTATTCCATCTGTATTTGACTCCCCTTTCTGTTATCTTGCTACCTCGCTACCTCAAGCTTTTGTGATTCTGACTGACTCACCTTGCATGAAGTGGTCAACAGAGAGCCCCATAACACTGGCGAAAGTGAAAGTAGGCTATTGTGTGTCGCAAGGCACCACCTGACAAAATCTTAGCCACCGCTACCTATGTTAGGCCTAAGCATGTTTCACGGATATCCACAACCTAATAATGGACGATTTTAATGGCCTTTCATTGCAACAATTTTTTTTTAAACCAACATTTACCAGCTTACAAAATTATGTCAGTTATGATGACAATTAGTGCTATCACAGACTGCACATAGCACTACAGTAGCCTACACCACTTTATTGTGTGTAGTGTGCATCATACCTTCTCATCACAAGAATATCCACATCCATCGAAGCATGCCAACAATAACACTGTCTTGAACTTCATATCCAGGTTACGCAATGACGTAATTGACACGCTAGAAACTCAACGCCAAAATCCTGAGGCCAGCCTCAGCCACTGTATTTCAGTGCAGCGTTATGCCAAAGTGTTCAGAGTAAAGAAAAGATACTCAAACGTAGAAAATAGTACAATTTACCAGGAAAATGAGGGCGCCCCATACATAATTATATTAAGTGTATAAAAACGTTTAATACAGTATTACAAGCAGGGCTGTAGTGGTCAAATTAGAGGTGGGTAAACTATGAATTTTTTGATCAGACAGACCGTGACGCGACGCGACGCAACACAACGCGACACAGCACAAAGCGACGCAAAGCAACACTCCAAGGCCTTTCACTTTTTTTTTGCAGATTTTGCATCCAAGATGTTCACCATTGACAATAAGCCAAGGGTTATCTTTTTTAAACCGTATGTGTTGTTTTTCTGTCCAGATACTGGGATGGCATTTGCTCTCTCTTTCTCCTCTCACTGTGTTGTCAGTCTCAGATTCTGCATCTCCCTCTACTTCAGACTCTCCACTCTCCATCTCTCCTGTCCCTGTTTCTTCTCTTACTCCTCTCGCACTACCTGTTTCTTCATCTCCTATTTCATCTTTCTCTGTTTCCTCATTCTCTGTTGGTCCTCTTTCATTTCCTCCTCTTTCCTCTTCTATCTCTATCTGATCTCCTGGTGTTTCTCATCTCCCTGTGATCTCTGCCTCATTGCCTGTAGGCCTACCATCACTGCCTGGGGAAAAAATAGAATTTAAGAGTTGTGGGGCTGAGAACACCAGTTAAGCAGCCTGCCAATTACACTGACAACATAAGCTAAAGGACCACTCATGTAGGCTATAACTACCTATGTCAGCATAAATAGCCTATACAGCATGCTTTTTTGTTATATTGTTTAGAAAATATAAGATAGCTATTTTTGTTTTACACGTGCCAATTCAATGGCTGTTTTAAAAAAAATCATATATAGGCTAAGCCATCATATAAATCGTATTTTTGCGGTATTTAGAATGACAATTGACCTTTTATTTGATTTGCTATTCTCATTTCACCTTGAAGCACGAGAACGTCTCGTGCTGTAAAATTACACTGGTGGCATTGCTAGCTTTCGTGACGAGTGCAATACAAGGATAGCATGACTACGCATTAGGTAATCTGAAAGCTCGTTCTGTCATTGCCATAATTCGTCAAGTCAAACTTATTTATAAAGCACATTTAACGACTCATGTAAATTGCTCTCTGTCAGTCTTACTTTGTACTTGAGGCATTTTGCTGGCATCTGAGGAAGTGGAAGCACTGGATGGTCTCTTCAAATATCTCCTAATAGCCATGATGATTAACTTTGAACAGGCAGGCAGGCAACTACACAATGTGTATGTGTTTACATATTCCCTGGATCCTGATTAGTGTCGCCGCCGCAGCCAAACGGCACTGATTGGAAGGTCACATACCCGAATACAGAGCAGATGAAAATGATTCCTACTAAAGCGTATATTTTAATATTTTAAATGACACCAAATTTATTTTGGATTATTCCAACGGCAGATCACAAGGCGCAGGGAACTTTGACGTGCGTAATTGCCATTAAGAGCTGCGTAAACGCTATTAGAGGTGGGTAAACGCTATTTCCTAAATTCCAGAGGTGCGTAAACTGCGTTTACGTGTGTTTACCCTCCACTACAGCCCTGATTACGAGGTAGCATACACAGAGTGAGCAAAATGGTGCATGCGCTTAAGCTTGTTAGCGAAGGATTGTACAATCCGCAGTGAGGCAAGGCTGGTGCTGCCCCAAGTTGCTGCGTATTCGGAGCAATTTGATAGGAAATGGGCGTATAGTGCGATTTTGGCCACGGAAATGATTGAAAATGATTGAAACTGTTTAAATACTACACAAATGGCTGTTATAGTATAGATACTCAAAAACAATCATTATTATTGTTACCATTATTCACATTTACTGCATCTCATCATTCTCATTATGTCTAGGTGGGGCTGGTGAGGCACTGCCTCCCTTACCGTATCGGAGTGCACGTGCCTGCAATTGTTGGAATTCAGAGGCACTGGCGATTCTAGGGGGGGGCAGGGGGTGGCCAGGGCCACCCCTGGGACGCCATTGTCCACCCTACTGGCCACCCTTGATTCGACAAGTAATTAATAAAAAATATATTTTTAAAAATAAATAAATAAATATACAATAATAACAACAGTACAAGACCAATAATGGCTAATTATCAGGTAATCATTCAAGTTCGTCAACCCAACAACAAACAAGAGAAAACTGTCAATCCATGGTGATCGCTGGCTGACAGATCTAGGGTCAGTTTTACACTTTAACTAACGACAGGACAAAGATGGCCGCCGAAGGCTTGAGTGGTTTGTCAGGCTCCACTCAAACCCTCTTTTATTTAGTTAGTTTGCTTTTAATGGGCAGCTTAGTCGTTGCACTTTGTCTAAGGACTAAGGGTTCAAGGAAAAAGAACAAATGCCAATTATTCAAGGAACAGAAAGATGAAAGAAACTTTTGCGCACCACTGCTCTGCTGCTGGCTTCTGCTGTGGATGCTATCACCACCTTGCCCACCGTGTAGGCCTAACAAAACCAAACAAAAGGACCAAGCTGACTCACAGCAGGTAAACATGAATGAAACACAGACACTGAACTTTTTTGGGTACGGACATTTTACAATCTAGAAGTAACGCACAGTGTTCCGTACGGCGCCTCCTCGCAGAATGCTGTTTTCGCGATTAAAATAAACTTTTCAGTGTGATGACAACCATCACACCTATTGTATAGCTTATTTGAAAGAGGAGGTTGTCGTCTTCAAAATAAGACCAACTAGAATTGCGGTGGTTAATGTATGGGTTGATTGATTAAATCAAATAGGTAACAGTATTCCGAACACATCTGACCAAATAAGTAACAGTACTCCGTACAACTTCATTACATTAAAACGGTGCACTACCAATGGGTTTCATGACCGATCTAATGTGTATGTGTTTGTGAAGTGCTAAACTAATTGTTATTCGTTCCATGAAGAGTTTAAGTGAATATAACACGGTAAAAATAACATAGCAACCGCGTATGGAAGTGCCGTTCTTGGCTGCAATGTAGCTTGTTGCAACAAGGTTGCAACAAACTACTTCCGGCTAGCATGCATGTTGCTTTCAAAGTTATCTTTACCGTGTTGTAGTCATTCAAACTCTGTTTTGAAGGGATAGTTTGACAACAAACAAACACACCAACATTATAATTGCATGAAAACCATTGCTAATGCAGCATTTTAAGGTAAATCAGATGTATGGAATACTGTTACTTATTTGTTCAGGCCGACGGAAGCTAGCGGCACATGGCTAACCGGCACTTGGCACAAATAATCAATCCATACATTAACCACAATGCTCCACTGTAAGTCGATGTGGTCTTATTTTGAAGACGACAACCTCCTCTTTCACATGAGCCATTCAATACGTGTGATGGTTGCCATCACACCGAATGGCATTGTTTTGATTGCGGAAACGCCATTCTGCGAGGTGGCGCTGTACGGAACACTGTGCGTTACTTCTACTTGATTACAAACCAACTTGACCTCCCCCACTGCGGAAAGGCAAGTAAACAAAGCAATTCAGTTACTCACCTGGACTCCAAACAATGTAGATACCGTGGCCGTCGTGGCATGTCGGGGAAACTAAATAAACGGAGCAGAGACTTTTTGCACAGTTTCAATGTTCTGATGATCCTGATTCTCCTGGCTGGGGATGTGCAATTAAATCCTGGCCCATCTACGAACCTTCCCTTGGAGGGGGCAACAGGTGGACCGCTCAAGTGCAAGCCGCGTTCTGGTTCGGGGATGGAAGCATTCGCTGGGTCTGCCGGGGTTTCACACGACAGCGGTAACGTCGCCCGATCAGCAAGAAAACAGCGAGAACTCAGATTCTTTCAGACTGTAAACCACGCAAGAGTAATCTGGGAACCGTCATCTAAACCAAAGGGGATTCTGGGCGCGCATCTGAACATTCGGAGTCTACTGCCAAAACATGAACAAATTCAACATCTGTTAACAGATTCCAACCTGGATTTCCTAGCGCTGACTGAAACGTGGCTGCATAGAAATATTCCAACTAGTTTGATCGATGTCCCCGGCTACACCTGTCACAGGAAGGACAGGGTAGACAGGGGTGGGGGGGTACTAATCTATGTGAGAGACTGCTGGAAATGTAATGAAGTGCAACTGGATACATCTCTCGAATGTGTGGCTATAAATGTTGTTTTACATGTGAAGATGAATTTTAATATTGTTGTTTTGTATAATCCACCATCCCACGGGCTTTCGTTTTATGATTATCTAGATACAATTTTTAAATATTTTAAAAACCATGAATCTATTTATCTAGGTGACTTTAACATCAATTGGCTAGAGAAAGGTCAAAGGTCCAAATTAAAAAGGCTGCTACAAAAACACAGCCTACAGCAAATGGTAAAGGGCCCAACAAGGGTTACTCGAACAAGTAAAACTTTGATAGATTTGATTGTCACTAATAGACCTGAGCGAATCACAAGAGTGTACAATCTTCTAACAGGGCTCTCTGACCATAACATGACTTTGGTAGCCCGAAAACTCACTAAACAGCGCTTTCAACATTTTGCAAACAAAAGCAAACCGGGGAACCAGGCTATCCCCAAAAATAAAATAGCTGAAGTAAAAAATGATCTTAATAATACAGACTGGAACATTGTAACACAATCCAACAATTTAGAAAACTGCTGTAATTCCCTGATGAAAATTTTAACAAATATAATTGAGAAATACACTAGGGTATTTAAGCAGAAACAAAAAAAGGCCTCTTTACCATGGCTTGGGAGTGATATCCGGCAGTTAATGAAAAAAAGGGATTATGCACTGAAAAAAGCTCTGCTCTCTAAAACCAACACTGATCTTTTTATTTTTAAAGGACTGAGAAATGCTGTAGTCAGAGAACTGCGCAAAGCAAAAACGGCCTACTTCATGCAATTAATAGAGGAATCTGAAGGGAACAGCACTGCATTATGGAAGCACTTGAATAGCCTAACTAAACTTAAACCTGGTCAACAAAAAATAATTACAGAACTAGAAGTGAATGGTGTTAATAGCACAGATAACTCAGCTATTGCAAATGAATTTAATAACTTTTTTAAAAGGTCAGTAGAAGAGCTAGCAGAGAATTTTGAACCAGCAGTCCCCGTATCTCTGCCTACAAAAATAGAGTCTTCAAAGCTCTTCCAAATTAGGGAGGTAAGTCAGGAACAAACGCTTAAAATCATTAACAAACTAAATGCGTCTAAAGCAAAGGACGCATTTGGACTTGATACAGCCTTCATCAAAACTCACTGTTCTGTCCTGGTCAAACCCATAACTCACTTAGTAAATCTCTCACTTAGAGTTGGTAAATTTCCTCAAAGCTGGAAACAAGCGATTATAACACCAATTTTTAAGGCGGGTGCAAAAGACCAGGCTTGTAACTATAGACCAATCTCTATACTGCCTGCTCTTTCAAAAATTTTAGAAAAGGTAGTCACAGAGCAATTAATAGACCACCTTGAGAGTAATGGTCTTATTCACAGTAAACAGTTTGGTTTTAGACCAGGATATTCAACAGAACTGGCAAACTGCTACCTTACAGAGAACATCAAGAGTAGCCTGGACAGAGGTAATGTTGTGGGGGCCGTATTCATAGACCTTAAAAAGGCCTTTGATACGGTCAACCACAACATACTTCTAAACAAACTCTGCACTTTTAATATCTCAAATCCTGCCATAAGCTGGTTTGCATCATATTTGGAGCAAAGGGAGCAGAGGGTTAGGATAAACGCAGATCTGTCACAACCATTAGCCGCAAATCTGGGCATCCCGCAGGGCTCAATTTTGGGGCCTCTGCTCTTCAGTCTGTACATAAATGATCTGCCCACATGCTGCCAGGCATCCAACTGCCAAATGTATGCTGACGATACTGTAATTTATGCATCAGCCAAAACACCAAGCGCAGCAGCAGACATTTTGACTAAGGAGATGGAAGATGTATCCCGTTGGCTTAAGGACAACCATCTCACTCTGAACATCAAAAAGACAGTGTCTATGTGTTTTTCCATAAGAGGTAAAGCCTCCTGCTCTATCAAAATTGACCAGGACACAATAGACGAAGTTGAAGAATTTAAATTTTTAGGAATAATCTTAGACTCTCAGCTTAAGTTTAATAAACACATTAAGAAACTTACCACAACACTTCGAACAAACTTGAACTGTTTTAGAATGATAAGGCATCACATACCTGTCAAGGCAGCCTTACTGTTCTTTCATGCCATGATACTGTCCCACCTATCTTACTGTATTACTGTATGGAGCCAAGCCTCCCAGACATCAATCAAACCTATTTTATCATTATATAAACAGGCATTAAAGATACTGGACCAGAAACCAATAACGTGGCACCACTGCCTCATAGTAAAGAAATATAACCTCTTAAGCTTTGAGAATTTTATGAAGTTCTCTTTTCTTAAACTCATTTTTAAATGTGCAAACAATATTGCTCCTGTTGTACTGTGTCCATTTGTAACAAAAATAAGCTCAAGAAGAGCGGCCACCAGAGGAGCAGTGAATGGTAACTGCATTGCAGAGGTGCGCAAAACTTCTTTTGGTCAGTCTAGTTTCTCAGTTATTGGAACTCAAATGTGGAACAGTTTACCAACTGTAATAAAAATCCAAACAGAGTTTAAAACATTTAACAGACAACTGAAACACTGGCTGAAGGAAAACCAAAAATGTAATCATAACACACAATAGTTAACACACACACATGCACACACAGCATATATAGGTCACCATCATCATCTTGTTTTTTTCTTAATGCACAAGGCTTTTATATTATAGGGAGCATGTTTCAAGTTGGCTTATTATTGTCTTGTATACTTGATTGTACAATTGTACTTTTAGATGATTTATATGTATTATTAGAGTAGGTAGCCTGATCAGGGACTGAGGTTGCAAATTAGCTATCTAGCTATAAACCTTCCATGTATTCACATCTGCAAGTTGTGTCATGGCTTTGCCATGTCATGTTTGTAACAATGTGCACTGCATTGTCCCTGCCAAATAAACTACAAAAAAAAAAAAAAAAAAAACAGTCGTTGGACTGATGCTGCACAAGGCTGATTTCTGATCAGTAGGCTTACACGAGATGACCACTGCGTGTCGCCTGCTGCCCCTATAGTCGCTTATTTATCGTGAAAGATCTGGCAACCCCGCACCAGCGATGCTGAGGAGCACTGTGTCACCTGCAGTTCCTTCACGAGAGACCGCATCCACTAACTGCCTGGACAGTCTAATTTGGACAATAAGGTATGGCAATTTAATGATTTGTTGATTGTCTGAATGTGTTGGAAAACCTAATTTTGAAAACTTTATGCAAGTATTAGCAGCCAGGAAGAGCCAAAATACGAGATAGCTACACGAAACAACAACATGACTAAATGAGAGCAAGTTGTGGCAGAACCAAGTTAGTAGCACAGCACAATCCTAACGTGCACGTCAGTTTATTTTTTTGTTGATAACAGGATAGTTAATATGAAACCGTTTGGATAGGGACATGGCATGGATAGCATTGGCCCATTGGCCACGCATTGGAAAGGGTAGTCGGTTGTTATCTACAGTCAGGATCGGTAGGCAGACGTCAGTACCTAGCTCGAAACCTAGCATGTGAAATGAACTAATACTAAGCTGGACTATGATTGTTGTGATGCCTTCTCTCAGTGAGAAGCTTCTCCTTTGCTTCTTCGATTGTCTTGACTTTTCTTGGAGTTTAAATCAAACTTAAATAAAGTCGGAGTAAGTCATAGTAAAGAGCACCTCTGCCTCTTTAGAGTAAGCAAGTTCACATCAGTCACAGATGTGTTGCCTAAACCCACAGCGCTAGTCCACTTCAGAGTATGACTCCCCCCCCAATAGCTACATTTGCGGTACATATTTGACCTCAAATGTGTCAATATATCGTAATCCTTTTGTTCAAACGTAGCGAAAATAAATCGTCACGCACACAAAAATCATGGTACAGATGTGAGTTTGTTCACCAACGAAATTCACGTCATGTAATTTCTTTGCTAAAACCCTGCAGCCACGGCTTTAGAATCAGCCACTGCTCACAGCTATAATTGCCTTGCAGGCCGACGGCGCCTCAGACTTGAAATTCACGTCATGTACAGTGGTGCTCATATGTTTACATACCCCAGCAGAATAAACGCTTTCTCTGCGATTTCTCACAAAATATGAAGGATTACACAAAACCTTTTTTTTGACTCGTTGCTAGTGACTGGCTTAAGATATTTATTAGCAATTTTTTGTGTTTACTTTTTCAAAAGCATGATCACAACCCAAACTACCCAAATGACCCTGTTCAAAAGTTTACATACCCTAGTTTCTGATGCTGAATATGGCCCTGTTTAACATCAGGGATTGCTCTAAATTGTTTGTGGTAGTTGTGGATAAGGCTCTTAATGTTCTCAGATGACAAAACAGCACATTCTTCCTGGCAGAATGGTTATTTCCTATAATATCTTTGGGTGTCTTGCTGGAACCTCACATTTGAGGTTTCCCCTGAGTGGCTCAATGATGTTGAGATCAGGAGAGTGAGATGGTCGCTCAAAAACCTTCATTTTATTCTATCTGAAGCTAATGATGGGTTGATTTGGCTTTCTGTGTCGAAATATTGTCATGTTGGCACTGTTGGAATTTCAATTCAGAAATGCAATATGAGGGGGTTTGGTTGGAATCAAGCCATTGGGCAAGGGAATCATTGCATTGCAATGATCATTGAAATTGTTCAGGAGGCATAGGACAAGCAAAAATAACTTCAGGTGAAATATAGGACAAGATGAAAAAATGTTTTAAACTGTACAGCAAAGAGGCACTTGAGGAAAGATGGGCTGTTGGGGGTTTCCAGGAGAAAGCCATTACTACAAAAATGCAAACATGTTATTTTGCACATGATACACCAAATAGCATAGTGAGAAACATCAGAATGCCTGTGACAAAGTCATTTGGGAAAATTAGATCAATATGGAACTTTTTTCAGTCACTATTAACAGTACCATTTGGAGAACAGTCAACGGAGCCTATGAAAGTTACACCATGCCCTTTCTGTGAAACATGGTCATGGACCACTGATGTCATGGGGACATCTGAGTTACAAATGCACTATTACTTTTGGTCCATACTCGCAGAATGATGAATACATTGCCCTGTGGAAAATACTGGAGGAAACTTGACACTCATCAGCCTTGAAACTGCACATGACAATATTTCAACACAGAAAGCCAAATCAACCCGTCATTAGCTTCAGAAAGAATAAAATGATGTTTTTGAGTGACCGGCTTACTCTCCTGATCTCAACATCATTGAGCCATTCAGGGGAAACCTCAAATGTGAGGTTCCAGCAAGACACCCAATAATTTTATAGGAAACAACCATTCTGCCAGGAAGAATGTGCTGTTTTGTCATCTGAGAACATTAAGAGCCTTATCCATAACTACCACAAAAAAATTTGAGCGGTCCTTGATGTTAAACAGGGCCATTATCAGCATCAGAAACTAGGGTATGTAAACTTTTGAACAGGGTCATTTGGGTAGTTTGGGTTGTGATCATGCTTTTGAAAAAGTAAACACAAAAAATTGCTAATAAATATCTTAAGCCAGTCACTAGCAACGAGTCAAAAAAAAGGTTTTGTGTAATCCTTCATACTTTGTGAGAAATTGCCAAGAAAGCGTATATTCTGCTGGGGTATGTAAACATATGAGCACCACTGTATTTGTAGTAATCCCGTAGGTTTACTAGAAGTCCCCTAGGGGGCACCGTAGGATTACCATGGACTTTTGTAGTCTGTAACAGGCTTGCCTACGCCAGTTCAATGTAACCACACGATGGCTGTGTAAGTCGCCCTGAAGTTCTCTGAAGATAAAAGAACCAAACAGACCCATGTTGTGCGTGTCAGTTAATGTAGTTAAGATACTACATATTGGCGACGAGGACTCCATGCAAAGTGCAAATTCCGGACAACTTGGTGAGAGATAATCGTCAATTTTGTTCCCTGAAGTTACGAGGGAGGGAAGAGCTAACTAGCAAGCTGGGCTAATAACTAACTATGGCAGCGACCATTGGAACACTGGTGGCTTTCGACCACAACTCGCAAAGTTGGGAGGAATACATAGAAATCATACAGCATTTCTTTGCGGCAAACGGCATTAATGATGCAAACAAACAGAAGTCTGTTCTCATTAGCGCGGTAGGCGCTGAAACATACAGTCTGATGCGAAATTTAGTAAGCCCAGATAAACCGGGAGACCGCTCATTTGATGAGCTGGTGAAGTTGATGAAAGACCATTATAACCCACGACCCAGCGAGATTGTGCAGCGTTTCCGATTCAACTCCCGTGTGAGGCAACCAGATGAGTCTGTGTCCGAGTTTGTTGCTCAACTTAGGAAGCTGGCACAGGACTGTAATTATGGGGTGTCATTGTCACAAATGCTGCGGGACCGACTAGTGTGTGGGATAAACGATGAACACATACAAAGACGTTTACTTTCCGAAACTGGCCTCACGTTTGAAAGTGCATTAAAATCCGCCCTAGCCCAGGAATCTGCACACAAACACACGCAAGATCTACAAGGAAAGACAGCGTGCAATAGCATACGAGAAGGGGGGAATCCCAACGTTGCATTCAGGCCAGGGGAAAAGAAAACAGGTAGGGAAGGAAAAACGTGTTACAGATGCAATGGCAGTCACGATCCCTCAACCTGCCGTTTCAGGCAAGAAAAATGCCATTCATGTGGAAAAATAGGCCACATTGGGCGGGCATGTCGCAATGCAAGAAAGCAAAGTGATCAGAAAGCAAATAAAAAGGAAAGGGGCCGCAGCAGCAGTAATAGGGCACCCAGGGGGAGTAGTCACTCACACCATGTCAGTGTCGATTCAGATGAAGATGAAACAGCAGATGCAGAGCAAGCTTTTTCAATGTACAGTATAAAGGACAGACATTCAAAAGTAAAACCAATTACAGTGGACATGGAGGTTCATGGAGAAAATGTGAAATTTGAAGTTAACACTGGATGTAGCATTACACTAATGAACGAGTCAGAATTCAATGCAAAATGGAAAAATGGGAAAAAGCCCAAGATGGGGGAAACCAGTCTGAAATTAAAAACATATACAGGGGAAGACATAAAGGTGCTGGGAGTAGCCGATGTCAAGGTGAATTATCAAAACCAACGGAACAACTTGCCTCTCTACATAGTGAGTGGCACTGGACCCAGTCTGCTGGGCCGAAGCTGGCTAGAACAGTTGAAGTTGAACTGGGCAGAAATTCACAACATGAAAGTAGCTGGGGGAGAAAGGCTGACCGTGGAGCAGGTGCTGGCACATCACGAAGATGTATTCAAAGATGAGTTGGGGACGTTAAAGGGTGTCAAAGCAACCATTAACATTGTGCCAGGTGCTGTACCAAGATACTTCAGGCCCAGGCAGATCCCTTTCGCCATGCGCCCCAAAGTGGAGGCCGAAATAAGCCGCCTCTTAAAGGACGAGATAATCACACCTGTCAAACACTCAGACTGGGCGTGTCCTGTTGTACCCATATTAAAGCAAGATGGGTCAATTAGGCTGTGCGGTGATTACAAACTCACCGTAAATCGAGTGTCCCTTCTAGAACAGTACCCAATCCCGAAAATTGAAGACCTGTTCACAGCCTTGGCGGGAGGCCAGCAGTTTTCAAAATTAGATATGAGCCATGCGTACGCCCAGATTCTGATGGATGAGGATTCTAAGAAATACCTCACAGTGAACACGCACAAGGGTCTTTTCGCATACAACCGCCTCCCTTTCGGCGTTTCCTCCGCTCCGGCCATTTTCCAAAGAACGATGGAGGGCTTACTGCAGGGCATACCAATGGTGGCTGTGTATTTGGATGACATTCTTGTCACGGGTCTAAATGCTCAAGACCATCTCAAGAACTTGAATGAAGTGTTGGGACGCTTGGAGGAGGCAGGGTTGCGTCTGAAGAGGTCAAAATGTGAGCTCCTGAAAGACGAAGTGTGTTACTTAGGACACAAGGTAAATGCACAGGGTTTGCACCCAATGAAGTCCAAAGTCAAAGCAATCAGTGAGGCCCCGGCACCATCCAATGTCTCAGAGCTCAAAGCTTACCTAGGCCTGCTAAATTATTACAATCGATTTCTCCCAAATCTGTCCACACTGCTTGCCAACAACACCTCTCTGCTAAACGACCTGAACAGTTTCTTTGCCCGCTTTGAAGCACAAAATGACACTCACCCACAGAAAACTCCCCCTCCCCCCCATGATCAACCCCTTTACCTGTCCTCTGCCAGTGTTAAGAGGACACTGGCCACCATCAACCCACGCAAAGCAGCTGGCCCAGACAACATACCAGGCCGAGTGTTGAAGGATTGTGCAGAAGAGCTGAAGGATGTCTTCACAGACATCTTTAACATCTCTCTGGAGCAAGCAGTCATCCCATCACTTTTCAAAGCTGCTACCATCATACCTGTGCCGAAGAAATCATCACCATCATGCTTCAATGACTACCGTCCTGTAGCACTGACGCCCATAATCATGAAGTGCTTCGAACGGCTAGTCCTGTCACACATCAAAGCCACCCTACCCCCCACCCTAGACCCCTACCAGTTCGCATACCGAGCCAAGCGATCCACGGAGGATGCAATTTGCTCTGCCCTCCATCCAGCCCTCACCCACTTGGACAATAAAGACTCATATGTGAGAATGCTGTTCATTGACTTCAGTTCAGCATTCAATACCATAATACCACAACAACTCATCAGAAAACTGGACAAACTAGGTTTCAGCACCTCCCTCTGCAACTGGCTGCTGGACTTCCTGATGCAAAGACCACAAGCAGTACGGGTAGGGAACAACACCTCGAGCACCCTGACCCTGAGCACGGGGGCTCCGCAAGGTTGTGTTCTCAGCCCCCTGCTGTTCACGCTGCTGACACACGACTGCACAACGACCCACAGCACTAACCATCTAGTGAAGTTTGCGGATGATACAACACTGGTGGGCCTCATCACCAAGGGCGATGAGACTCACTACAGAGAAGAAGTAGACCTGCTGGCCAGATGGTGCAAAGACAACAACCTCCTGCTGAATGTCAACAAGACCAAGGAGATTGTTGTCAACTTCCAAAGGGTCCAAAAACAACTGCCACCACTGACCATCGACGGCGATGCTGTGGAGAGAGTGAGCAGCACCAAGTTCCTTGGAGTGCACATCAGCGACGACCTCTCTTGGACCACCAACACTACATCACTGGCGAAGAAGGCCCATCAGCGTCTCTACTTCCTGCGCAAACTAAAGAAGGCAAGTGCTACACCCTCCATCATGACAACATTCTACAGAGGAACCATAGAGAGCGTCGTGTCCAACTGCATCACAGTGTGGGGAGGAAGCTGCACGGAGAAAAACAGGAACACACTCCAGCGTGTTGTGAACACAGCGAAGAAGATCATTGGAGTACCACTCCCCTCCCTGCAGGACATTTACACCACACGCCTCACCCGGAAAGCACTGATGATCATCAAAGACACAAGCCACCCTGCACACAAACTGTTCAGCCTCCTGCCCTCTGGAAAGAGGTACAGGCGCCTCCGTTCCCGTACCACCAGGCTGGCGAGCAGCACAATGCACCAAGCGATCAAGATGCTGAACACTCAACCCACTCTCCCTCCACTGTCAGCCTCTAGCCAGCAAAGCCACTGACAACCCCCCCCCCATCCCCCATCACCATATCTGCGACTGAACATTCCACCTGCACTACTATACTTGTGACTGAACTTTCAACCTGCACTAAACCCAAACATACACACACTGACACACACACACACACACACACACACACACACACACACAGACACACGAACACACACACAAGACGCACACCGCACCTTCTACCTGCACTAAACACATACACACACATACACACACACACACACACACACACACACACACACACACACACACACACACACACACACACACACACACACACACACACACACTGCTGCTGGTGTACTTGACAGACCTTTTTAATATTTATTTTTCTTCAAAATGCTACTATTACCATGTCAGAACGCTATAAAGGACTTTTTTTTTTTAGGAAAAGCACAAAAGCACAACAAATACCTCTTAATGTATGTCCTCTACAAGTCTTCTGTTGTCCAGTCTTGCACTTTAAATGTCTGTATGAGCACTGTCTATGTCCATACTGTCTTAAGTCCATGTATAAGTACTGTCTATGTCTATACTGTCTATGTCCTTACCTAGATTAGTCTATGTCTGTATGGGAAAGCAAGAAATGTAATTTCAAATTCTTTGTATGACCAGTGCATGTAGAGAAATTGACAATAAAACCTACTTGACTTGACTTGACTTGCCCCGATGCACCAGCTGCTTAGGAAAGATGAAAAATGGGTGTGGAAAACTGAGCAAGACGAAGCGTTCCGTAAGTCCAAGGAACTCCTTCAGTCAGCTGATGTGCTAGTTCATTACTCTGCAGACAAGGAGCTAATTTTGGCATGTGATGCATCTCCTTACGGGGTGGGTGCTGTCTTATCACACAGGATGCCTGATGGGGCAGAGAGGCCGCTTGGGTTTATGTCAAGAACCCTCAGCTCCGCAGAGAAACGGTACTCTCAGTTAGACAAAGAGGGATTGGCTGTTATTTTCGGCATTCAAAGATTCCATAAGTACCTATATGGGCGGAAGTTTACGATCACAACCGATCATAAGCCTTTGATTACACTCTTCCATGAAATGAAACCTGTACCCCACATGCTTTCACCCAGAATCCAGAGATGGTCGGTTCTTCTCAGAGCCTACGAATACAAGATCATCTACAAGCCTGGGAAATTCCACAGCAATGCTGATGGGCTCAGCAGACTGCCGGTTCCATCCAAGCAGAAAGAGGAGGAGACACCTGAGCGGGTGCTGATGTTGGATCAGGTGGATGATATACCCATCAATGTGGCCCAGGTCAGAAAGTGGACGTCCAAAGATGTCATACTGTCCCGAGTCTATAGTTACATTCTGAGTGGGTGGCCACTGGTACAAGATTCAGAGCTCATGCCATACTACAGCAGGCGAATGGAGCTTAATGCGCAAGATGGGTGTATCCTCTGGGGAGCGCGAACTGTGATTCCTCCACCAGGACGGACAGCACTCTTGAAAGCGCTCCACCAGTCGCATCCAGGCATGTGTCGCATGAAGGCGCTGGCCAGGTCTTACATGTGGTGGCCGCAGATGGACCAGGAAATAGAGAAAAAAGTGAGTAAGTGCCAAAAATGCCAAGAGAATAGAAAAGCACCACCAAATGCACCACTGCACCCATTTACGCCAGTGCTTTGCAGCTCAAGGCCTTCCACAGATACTTTACAAGCTCAGAATTCTGCCATTTCATGGCTCAAAATGGCATTCAACATATAACATCGGCCCCATTCCATCCCTCCTCAAACGGGCTGGCCGAACGGGCAGAGCAGACTTTCAAGGAGGGAATGAAGAAAATGGAAGGGGGCAGCATTGAGGCACGGGTTTCCAAATTCTTATTTAGCTATCGCATTACACCACAGACCACTACTGGGCTATCACCAGCCGAAATGCTGATGAACAGGAGGCTGAGGTCTGCCTTTGACCTGTTAAAACCAGACATTAAGTCCAAGATCGAGCACAAACAAATGAAACAAAAGGAGAACCATGACAAAACTGCTCGGCTGAGAAGATTTGGGCCTGGGGATGCTGTGTACGCCAGGAATTATGGCCTGGGACCAAAATGGATACCTGCTACTGTAGAGTCACCAACGGGCCCTGTGTCCTACACTGTCATCCTGGGTAATGGCCAACGCATGAGGAGACATGTTGACCAGGTGAGGGCTCGTCATCCTGAGTCGTCGCTGACCGTGGAAAGGACACCAGAACTTCCAGAGGCTCGCTCACCAGACGGCGAGCCTGAAACATCTTCATGCCAGCCAGAGACAGCGCCGCCACCTCCTGACCAGATGAATCTGCAGGGTTCCACGCCCGAACGACCAGACTCGCCTGCAGCCCCTTCAGCTGAGCTGCGCCGATCCACCAGGGATCGGGTGTCACCTCGATACTTGAAAGACTATGTTAGCTAGCAGTGAGATCATGTTGAAGAAAAGGCAAGAATGCGCCTTATGATCTCACGGAAGACAGGCAGTCTACCCTGTACTTCCTAGATAAAAAAAAAAATGATGTTTATATACTGTCAAGATAGTGTTTTCATGAACTAGTTTAATTCATGATCTTGTTACATCTAAATCTTGGTCTCGTTAAAATCTATGATTTGTTACAGTAAGGTGGGTATGTTACGTATTTTTTGCATTTTACTCTGACATGTATTTCTATCTTAACAGTGGGGGAGTGTAGTAATCCCGTAGGTTTACTAGAAGTCCCCTAGGGGGCACAGTAGGATTACCATAGACTTTTGTAGTCTGTAACAGGCTTGCCTACGCCAGTTCAATGTAACCACACGATGGCTGTGTAAGTTGCCCTGAAGTTCTCTGAAGATAAAAGAACCAAACAGACCCATGTTGTGCGTGTCAGTTAATGTAGTTAAGATACTACAGTAATTTCTTTGTTAAAACCATATGCCACTGCTTTGACATCTGACACTGTCAACATCAATAATATAGGGTTTTTTTGTATTCTGACATTGTTGAATGAAGTCAAAGTTGTTACTCTAAGGGGAACCACAACCACGAACACAAAACTCATGAACACAACATGTGTAGCCTACTCTGCCAATTCGACAATAATCCCTCTGATATTGTAGCCAGTTACTATGCTTAAAAGTGAGTTGATTGAATGATTAATTGGTTGCATTGATTTGATTACATTTCCTCCAGTGAGTGACATTAAGATGAAGAGAAGAAACGATATTGAGAGCTTCTTTATCAAGAAAAAAAAAGAGTCAGAGTCAGCTACAGCCAGTACCAGCACCAGTGCAGATGCTCACACAAGCCAGCAGCCTAGGGATAGTGTTGATGAGCAGTCCACTACCCCAATACAAGATGGTAGGTTGTGCATGGAAAGTTTGAATTAGTTACATGTAGCCCTTTCATGCACGCCGTTCAACCAGTGGAACACTGTTATTGTCATCAAAAAGGTTCTGTCATAGTGCCACACTACATAACACAGGGTCTTTAGTAATACACTATGGTAACTCTGGTAACGACAAAGGTATAACGCCATGCATTAAAGGGTTTAACAGCTGACAAATGTTGAGACAGAAGATGATGAACTAAAGATTTGTATTATATGTATATGTGCATGGACCTGTCTGTCTGTCTGTCTGTCTGTCATTTTAAACTATCCTTGTATTACCACAGTTGACCAGCCACATTTGGAGGAGGAGGAGACGGACTGTGAATCTGTGTTGTCTGGATCTCCACCTACTGAGCATGGTATGTCAGGTTCAGATGTCATTCATGAAGTTGGTGTCTACTCTCTCATACTTCAGTTATTTAAAAATGGCCAATTATGCATATTTATATGTGAATGCATAGCATTTAACCAGATTACACTGCACTTTCAATTAAAAGCCTGGCACATTAAAATAACTTAATGAGGATATGTGTGTGCATTTATCTTTAATTTCTGTGAATACGTACATAGAAAACAAAGACCTAAACATAGAACATTTCAATACTATATATATATATATATTTTATACTACTACAAAATATTGTATTTGAAGTTCAGTGGTGCTTTTCTTTAAAATGCAGGAAATAGCATATAATAAATGCAACCTTTTTTGTGTGGGAGGACCCCCGTATGTGTATATAATTCCATGATTCCATGGCCACCTCAGACTATATTTGTGTGTCATCTTGGCCACCCTAGTAAAAATGTCCTGGATACGCCCCTGTTCTAGAGGGAACAAAGCAAAAGTGTCAGAGGCTTTGAAGGAAAAGAAGGTGGAGAAATCCGTTGATTTCGTTGCCGCGGACTTCCGTCCATATGACAGCATCGCTGGTCGTGGACTAGTTCAGTTAGCGCAACACTTAGTTGACACAGCAGCCAGCATAGGCAAATTTGACGTGCGAGACATATTGCCCCATCCAACCACTGTGTCACGCCATGTTGAAGAAAGGGCACTCAAATTTAGGAGAGCTGTCGTAGGCCTAGATGACATATTGAGACCATTGGGAAATATGGGTGTGCTGTTACAACTGATGTTTGGACTGAAACGTAGCCTATAGAAAAACATCTTTCCTCTCGGCCACTCTGGATTACATCAATTCAGACTACAGTACAAACTACAGTCCAGGGTGTTATTTTCTGCTCCGTTTGATGTGGGAACCTCCAAGATGGGAGAAAATATCCATTCTCTTTTATTCCTGAATTTAAAGGTGGGGTTGCAGATTGACCAAAGTTCTTAGATAGAATGCGATTATGACATCACGTTGGGAGCTCCCCTGGGTTTTACTAGGTTCTGTATTGACTCTGAATAGGGAAGGCTGCAAATAAATAATTGAATAAACCATATTTATTTAGCCTTTTATATTTATGCTGACCAAAATCATTATAATTTTGAAGGGCTTAGCTAAGATAGCGTTAGTAGCCTACCTATTTTTCAGCCTTTAGTAGGCCTATCACGCCATTTCAGCGTCATGTCCATGTGAGAAAAAATGAAAACTTTGACAAATAATAAATACGCTAAAGAAAACCATTTGGGTGAATCATGTGCTATGATACAATGAAGCTGAGTGCTTTGACGGCTGGCATTGAAAGAGTGCCAGAGTTTACCAAATGTAAACGACTGTAAAGCAATCTCTCTGAGCGCAACGGAAAGCACATGTGCGGTCCACAGGGCCATCAGCAGAAAACGAATCAATGAACCTCCCTTGCAATAGGCCTATGTCCGAGAACATCAGTAACACTAACACGCTATATGTCAAATGGTGCATTTGTCTACTTGTAGTTGGAGCACCATGTTTCAATGTCATCAGGGGCGCTGCCAGGAATTTTGGGCCCTATGAAAGATTATAATTCTGGGATAAGCGATAAGCATTCATTTCGTGCCAAGGGTAAAACTCTTAGTGATATTATGAGAACAAAACAATTTCTTGTCCTCGCCATTAGGCTTCTTCGTGTTGCTGCATTGTTGTGTGAGGGATAAGTTTTAAAATAGGTACCGCTTGTAAAAAGCACCGCTCTCCTGCGCAAACATGATCCTTCAATGGATGATGGATGGCAGCATCCCCAACGTAGGCTAGCCTACATGTTGTTTGTCAAATCTGTGTTAATTTCCCGCACATTAGTTTCAACTGATGCTGTCGGTTGCTTTCACATTTGCCCACCACTCTGTGGTTAAGATTTCACTTAATCCCCACGAGGCTCATAGTTTATCACGGCCGTTCATCCACTTTTTCCATTTGTGTGCGGTGACAATAAAGGTTTTTAAATAGGCCTAGGAAATGTGCTAACGTGCTTTCTTGGAGGCTAATCCAAGGATTCTTACCATTTGATAGCGTTTGAAAACGCAATGTCATTGAGTGAGCATACCTTCTTTCTTGGAGAAAATGTGATTGACCAGTTGCCTGCCTCTTCTGGCCCTCTCCTCTTTCTCCCGTCTTTCCGTAAGTTTTTTGCCAACCTGCCTTCACTGTCACCACCAGCTCACCATCATGTGATTAACACATAGATTGTATATTACTAACATTCTATGGGTTAGCCCACGCCTAAGACCTCAGTCGCTCTGTACACCTGCTGCCAGCATTTTTCGGATGCTGTCCGATTCAACGCCTCGCGCGCCAGATTGGACCGCACCATTTCGCAAGAGCTCAGGGGGAAGGGTAAATGACAATATAATAAAGAACTGACATTATGGGAATCGACAGTTGTGTGTTTAATAAGCATATTTCCAATTACTATTTCTTTGTAATTATACATTTCTATTTTTTCTTTTTTTAAAAAGCAAGAATACATTATTAATATTTTATTATCCCATCCGCGGGCCAAGGGCCGTTTTGCGTTGGGCCAGGCCGTTAGAATCAGTACCACCTTTCCCCCCCTATCGGCGCCCCTGATAGGATTGGCTGGTGCAGGCATCACTACCTGTAAAGACAATACAATACAATACAATACAAGAGGTGTTTAAATAGCACAGAATCACAGCTATGAAGTTGACTCAAAACGGTTTAAAATACACACACACACACACATACAAACACACATACAAACACACACACACACACACACACACACACACACACACACACACACACATACAAACACACATACAAACACACTTTCACACACCAGCTGAAGGCTGGTTGAAGGCTGCCATACCGTACGGCACCGATTGTGCAGGGTTCACGTGAGAAAGTGCAAACACATGTAGCCTACACACGCGCAGACACACAAAGACAGTAATAGTTAATAGTCCTAAAAAAGATTACGCTGGAAGCTACTGTAACATAATAATAATAATAATAATAATAATAATAATAATAATAATAATAATAATTGTATTTGTATAGCACTGTATCATACAAGGCATGCATGACATAGCCTAATGTCATAACATCAAGACCTTGCGCACGAAGACTGTGAACATTTCTAAATATTTTGGCCGAGGCAAGGGAACCGACGGACCAAACGGACCCACAAAATCGCATCTGCCCCATATTGCGGACCGCATATCGCATCTGCCCCATGAAAAGTCAATGGGAAACGTTGGCGGATGAAGGTGAAATAGCATTTCGGGAAAACGGGTCAGGGCGGCAGGGTGGTGATGGCGTGTTAGGATTGGAGAAGTGAAAAGGAGATGTGAAGGAGCTCTGGCACCCTGGGAAAAGGAGATGTGAAAGAGCTCTGGCACCCTGGGAAAACTGATAAGAATTCGGTCCGCTCCACTCCCCTGCTCTCCCATTCAGCGCAAATGCCAGCCAGCAGTGTGACCTCTCAGCATCTGCCTGCACCCCCACCCCCGCACGCACACACATACATACACACACACACACACACACACACACACACACACACACACACACACACATATGCGTGCGTGCACACACACACACACACACACACACACACACACACACACACACACACACACACACACACACACACACACACACACACGTGCGCACATCTATCCATCCATCCATCAATTTTCCATGACAACACAAAAATAAACCCAACACCAACCTGCACCTCTCCACGCCCACACCAACAGCATATCCCCACGCCACACTGCCACAGCAAAGCACAAGTGGCTAACTGAAACTCAAGAGAAGCAGAGGGCGCTGGTGTAAAGAAGATGAGGTGGCGTGTGTGTACTACAAGTCCTCTGTGTATGTGTGTGTGCATGTGTGTGTGTGAGTGCGCGTGCATGCGTGCGTGCGTGCGTGCGTGCATGTGTGTGTGTTAGTACCTCAAGTCAACTATCCCTGAGTGTGTAACAATGCTACTGTATTGGCCATTGGCAGTGAGTAATGACATGGTGGTGCTGATTATGCTGGTTTTGTTTGGGAGCTCTGAAATATGGTGCTGCTTCACATCGTATTACCACAGTGGAGTACTGACTTTGTTGTTTAGGGAGGCAGGGGGCTCACAATCATGGCTCTGTGTGTGTGTGTGTGTGTGTGTGTGTGTGTGTGTGTGTGTGTGTGTGTGTGTGTGTGTGTGTGTGTGTGTGTGTGTGTGTGTGTGTGTGTGTGTGTGTTTGGGTGGGTGAGTGAGTGAGTGAGTGAGTGAGTGTATGTGTTTGTGTTTGTGTGTGTGTGTGTGTGCATGCCCATGCTGGCGGGATGCTGCAATGTTCATTCAAGTGCTTCCGCTTCACAAGGATATGAGAAAATGCCTGCAAATTTCTGGTGGAACTGGAGAAGCCAAAAACCATGGTTCTGTTAAGAGAGTACTCTTAATTATTTGCACCTTAACCATAACAACCAAAGAAAGTAGATTGAAGAACTATTGCTGGCTGGAAAATGCATTGGCCATGGTGTAGTACGGGGGGGGCGTAGACTGAGGACACGGTGTGCATGGGCAGTGGGTGCGACGCCATGATGGATAAAAATTGTAGAAGAAGAAAGTGGCTCCACTTATGACCATGCTATAAAGACTCTTATGACGTGAGTGAATTGTCTTCTCTCTATCGTCTTTGATAACAACAAAGCATATTAAACTCTTTCATGCAGAGTCTCTATTATTAGCTTGCTGTCACCAAAATGGTAATGACAATCTCTTCACCTGTTGTCTAAGCTTCTTGCTAATGTCATAGCAATGTTGTTATGATGTAGGGTTTTTTTCCCGGCAAACTGTGAGTCAGATCACTGTGACGATCCACAAGGCTAGGCTACACACAGTGAAAAACGAGAAGTGCTGTATAGTGGCTGACAAAAATGAAGGATAAGATGAGTAAATAATAAAAGATGATTTAAAAAATGGGGAACCGTAAGACTGCAGGGTGTAGCAGTTACCATTAGAGAGAGCAACCTCTTGGCTTGCTGTGCTTGCCTGGGCTCCCAAGGACCACATGCCCTTGTAATAGAGGTACAGCAGGAGGGAAAGATGCTTAAACAGAGTACAATGGGCATGAACAAGTCGGTCAGAGAGAGAGAGAGAGGGAGGGAGAGAGAGAGAGAAACCCTTGACTCTCTGTGTGTGTGTGTGTGTGTGTGTGTGTGTGTGTGTGTGTGTGTGTGTGTGTGTGTGTGTGTGTGTGTGTGTGTGTGCGTGTGCGTGTGCGTATGTACTTCCAAGTCTACTTTCCCTGAGTGTTTAACAATACTACTGTATTGGTTAGACAGAGAAAGTGAGCGAGGAGAGGGAGAAAGAGAGAGAGAGAAGCGGTGTGTTTGTGTGTGTGTGTGTGTGGCACTTGACTGCGGTTGGAGGAAATAAAAATGCCACGGCGGCCAGTGGCACCACAAAGTTTGGATTTAAGCCGGTGACAAACGGCAGCATCCTTTACGACCACCTGCAGCATGGAAAAGGTCATCGCACGCTATAGTCTCGCTTGACCCGCGCACTCTAAGAGTGTGTTGCGTCTCTGCCTGCCGTGGCCTTTGTCACCTGCTGTGAAAGAAAACATCCGGGTGGACAGAAGAGAGAGGGACGGTGTGTATGGTGTCCATATGAACTACCCGTCAAGATGAGCTACCAAGCCATTATAACGCACAACTGTGTGGCACAGCCTTATGGTTTAGATTTGGGCTATGTTGACAGCCTATTTCAGCTCATCTTGACAAAGTCATTTGGACAGAACAAAAACTTAAGTAATGGGTTGGGTTGGAGTTTGTTGACTGAGGTGGGTGGTTGGGATGGCGGTGTGGTCACTAATGCCATTTCTGGTCACTGGCCCCCCTGTCTCCTCTTGGGTCTGTCCTCTACTCTCCTCGCTGCTTCTCTCCTCTCCTCTCCTCACCTCTCCTCTATCCTCTCCTCTCCTCTCCTCACCTCTCCTCCCCCTCTCCTCTCCTCTCCTCTCCCCTTCTCTCCTCTCGGCTCCCCATGGGTGACACAAACAGATGGGCTCAGATGGCAGCAGAACAACAACCGGCAGCACAAGATACATGATGTCACCCTCAGGATCTTGCTGCATGGGCTCTCTCCACAGGCCTGTACACACACACACACACACACACACACACACACACACACACACACACACACACACACACACACACACACACACACACACACACACACACACACACTTGTGTGTCTGTGTGTGTATGTGTGCCCACGCACACTCAGTGCATAGATGCATGTGTGCATGCATGCGTTTTTCTATGTGTGCGTGCGACTGTGTGGATGCACTGACCCTGAATCGATACAGAGGGTGATTCCTGTGCCAGTCGGATGACTGGGTGAAACCTGGGATGCACCCTTAAACCTAAACAGACATCTAGTGGCTGCCAAATCCACTATAGCTCTCTCAGACAGGTATAGTAACCAACATTCATGCTATAGACTGGAATTTGGATAACTGAGGAGTTATCCATACAATGATGAAGTGATTAGCACCACTTTAAGTTGTCATTTGTGTTTTAAATGAATAATTCCTGCATGAAACATGAAGATGTATTGTAGTTTGTGTGTATTGGGGATCACCTTACAGTGTTCCCTGCCTGTACTTGTGTTCAGCAAGCTCCGTTTTGCCTGGTGTAATACTGCCACCAAGGGGTGGAAAGATGCTCAACAAGTCATTTAAAATCTGGCTCATTATGTCTGTGTGAGGAAAAGCAATTGATGTATTCCTATGACCATATTTTAAACATCTGTTTCTCTATTTCTTTCTATTGACATTTTTTTTTTCTAATTTATTGTATTAAGTAGGCCTATATTATGGTGACCAGATTGTACAGGACTCATTCTCTCTTGTGAACGATTCTCTCTCACTAACATGCCATGTCAACCTCAGTTGAACTGATGCTGCATTCACACATTATTCAAGCACTAGAACTAGATGTCTCTTTCAAGTGCAATGCTGGATTTTGGGCCTAGGGCCAAGTCAAAGTAGCAGTTTCATATAGGAGTCAGCTACAGCTTTCTCTTGCTGTGACAGATGGACTGGAGAAGGTGCTGGCATGCATCATGCAGTTTCTGAATCATGGTGGTTATATTTAAGGCAAGGACTAAAATTACCATGCGGCTTTCAGTGTATTCAGTTCAGAAATGACTGCCGTTCCAGGATTTGGGGGCGTAGAGGGGACTGTAGGGACGGTTGCAACACTTTTTCTTCATCACGTTTTACTGTTTGGATTAGACTAGCATACAATAAATCAGTTTATTTAAACAGAAAACTATATTTGACCCTAGTAAACTAGATCAACCCTTACAAAAAAAAAAGAAGAAGAAGAAGAAGAAGAAGAAGAAGAAGAAGAAGAAGAAGAAGAAGAAGAAGAAGAAGAAGAAGAAGAAGAATGGTGATGATGATGATGATAATAATAATACATATCAGATTAATTGGTCTAGCATTGCATCAAAGGAAAAAAATTAGCTGTGCCATGAAATCTGTTCTCTAACTACAAAGCTCTATCTGTTTATCAAGTTCTTTTTCCCAATAATGTACAGTTATTACCTTTAACGCCAATATCTGTTTCCATGCACTACCGTCAGTTTCGTCATTGGTGCAATTCCAGCCTATTGATTTTTACGTTATAGTCTGGCTTAGCAGGCTTTTGTGTTTGGAACTGGAAGCCCGAAACTCGGAACCTGAGAACTCAGAACAACTGCAGTGGTTTGCACTTTTGTGTTTGGAACTGGATACCCGGAACTCGGAATGAGAACTCGAAACAACTGCAGTAGTTTGCACTCTCTTGTAAAACTTTTTGACCTCTGATAAAAAGAGTGCAGTCTCCTTCTAATTATCTAAGTAGCCTAGCCATCCACGAACAGCACCTTGTAAAATGACTGGTGTGCATTTGTTACTCCTAACAAAGGAAGATATGTGACAGCTATATAACGGCATTTAATAACATAACTAATTTCTAGATGGTATTATGTTCTATTTATAGGCTCCTTCTGTCATTGCAGCAGCAGACCCTGGGTGCAGATAAATAAAAGGTAGGCTACTGTATGTGGAGCCAGTGTCCCAAGTCAGCAGGATTGTAGAACATGGGGAGCTGCAGCGTGCAGTTGTGAAGCGCAGTGTGCAGAGGGTACAAAGCCAACAGCACAGTGTGACACTTCTTTATCTGGCTTCTTATTAGAGATAATAGTTCGGGCCTTTAGACTATTTCAAAAGTCTCTGAAGTCTCATATAGCCAATCAGTCACATACAAAGGGGACAGAGGTTTTGATATAGCATTAAAAAAAGGAAAATGTAATACAGCAGGCTCAGATCGAGGCCTCAAGCAACACACACATAGACACACACACACACAAACACAAACAAACACACACACACACACACACACACACACACACACACACACACACACACACACACACACACACACACACACACACATACACACAAGCACTGACATACATGAACACACACCCACACACGCAAATGAAGATTGTAATCCAAAGCGACGGCCCACAGGGCATTGAAGGTGTCAGAGGACCCTACAACAAATTATCACTTTAAACATGTACAGCACTGGTGAAAGCCCATTGGGAAACTCCAACTCCCATTGTGACACAGCACACGAGTGAACACTGCACACAACGAAATTGTATTTATGCCTCACCTGTGCAAAGGGGCAGCTCTCAATGGCACCCCTAGGGAGCAGTGCAGCGGGACAGTACCATGCTCAGGGTACCTCAGTCATGGAGGAGGATGGGGGAGAGCACTGGTTGATTACTCCTCCCACCGACCTGGTGGGTCGGGAGTCAAACCGGCAACCTTTGGGCTACAAGTTTGATGCCCTTAACGCTTACCCATGACGGCCCTAAATGGTTATGGAACACATCACAAAGGATACAGCTCCAACTGGCTTTTGTTACCTTAATGACATCTAAACTATTTTTGATTCCTCTTCCAGTACATGTAATTCGAACAGCATGTGTAGCCTAGTCCTTAAACATAGGCATTCGAATAATAAGGCTAGCTGTGAGGTATGGATACATTATTATTTTACACATTATTGCCCACTTTCACCATATTTTATGAGGGTACACAGAAATAACAAGTAAATACATTAATAAATCAAATTAAAGAGTACATTTAAAAACATAAATAGCAGTGTGTGTGTAGTAGATTTTCCCTGTCTCATTATAGCTGTTTCATATTTACAATAATGACAATACAAAAAAATAGGCCTACCAAAAGAAATTATAAATTGACATTGAAGTTTGAAACAATTGTCCTTTGGGCTTTTCGGCTGTCCAGTCCTTCTAAAGAATTAAAATAAAAGGTAACACTTTATAATAAGTACCCCTTTTTAAGCATAAGTTAAGCCTTAGTTAAGCCTTATTTTAACATTAGTTAACCCTTAGTGAATCACGAGTTAGTCATTATGTAAGTATTATTTCTCATTTCTTAATCATTAACTACTACCGTTAGTAGATGGTTTGTGTGTGCTGATGTAACTGTTCGCTAAGTAAAGTTAAGCCTTAGTCAAGCCTTATTTTAACATTAGTTAACCCTTAGTGAATCACAAGTTAGTCATTATGTATTTCTTGGTAATTATTGCATACTGTTAATTAATGATTCGTTTATGGTGATTGAACTTTCTGTTAATCATTAGTAAACCGTCATTAAAATGTCAGATAACCCTCCTTTATTTCTGAAAAAACATTATCTCTTTGTTGTCTCCTACCACCTAACAATTAACAAGTACTATTAGGCATGTATGGTAATGGTTTGTAAACTCTTGCTTTAGCATCAGTGAAATCTTAATTAACTCTTTTGTGATGGTTAGTGTGTGATGACTGGTAACATGGCAAACAGTAAGTTGAGGCTCATGTGACTGCACCTCATGGATATTTCTGGACATTAACAAATGGCTTGTTAAGCATTGCTTAAGCATTATCAAGGATTTATAACTCATTACTTAAGTATATCTGGGGAACTGTTCTAAAGTGAAAACCTGTTAAGGTTTTACAACACATTAACAAATGACTTGTTAAGCATTGCTTATGTTTTATAAAGGAGTTACAACTCATTGCTTGAGGCGGTGGTAGCTCAGATGGTAGAGGAGCCGTTCAGCAACCCAAAGATTTCAGGTTCGAGCCCCGCTCGGCCTGTCTCCATCGTTGTGTCCTTGAGCAAGACACTTAACTCCAAGTTTCTCCTGGTGGCAGGGTGGTACCCTGCGTGGCAGCCACGGTCACCGCTGTGTGAATGTGAGGGTGAATATGAGGCATACACATACACATAGTCCATTTACCATTACTTAAGCATATCTGGGGAACTGTTCTAAAGTGAAAACCTGTTAAGGCTTTACAACACATTAACAAATGGCTTGTTAAGCATTGCTTAAGCATTATCAAGGATTTATAACCCATTACTTAAGTATATCTGGGGAACTGTTCTAAAGTGAAAACCTGTTAAGGCTTTACAACACATTAACAGATGACTTGTTAAGCATTGCTTATGGATTATCAAGGAGTTACAACACTTTATTATCAAGTCATTTGTTAATGTCCAGAAACATCCATGAGGGGCAGTCACATGAGCCTCAACTTACTGTTTGCCATGTTACCAGTCATCACACACTAACCATCACAAAAGGGTTAATTAAGATTTCACTGATGCTAAAGCAAGAGTTTACAAACCATTACCATACATGCCTAATAGTACTTGTTAAAGGCCAACTTCCGATAAAACACAGTTTTACTCACTCCTTTTGAAGATCGGACGGTCACCCCAAGTTAAACTCACTTGCAAGGCTCTCATAGCGGTGCGTCACCTCGCCTGGCTGCTTCCCGGTGTTTCCCAATTGACATAAATAATGCAGAGAAACGAGCGAATCACGAAAGCCTTTCTGTGTTTCGTCACATCGAAAGAAGGCGTTGCCCACAAAGGTTTATGTCGACCCATTTTTCTAAAAACATGTTGAGTAATTTTTTTCAGCCTGTTTTCAATACAAGCAACGTTTGGTGGCCCGAAATCTAGCTTAGCTTAGCTATCAGCTGGTTGCTACTCTCAGGTACACACACAGCACAAAGCCTCATCCATACAGCAAGCCCACTCTGGTTGCTCCGTGCCTGCAGCTCGCCTAGGGGTCGCTGTCGAAAGAGCACAGCCCTGAATGGAGCATGCACGCCTCCGTTGGCGCCCCTATAGTGCAGTACCACCCGGGGAAGTGGCGACTCTGTTTCCCATTACATTCTCTCCAAGAACAGGAGAACTGAGCCAATCAGAGACGCATTTCCACGAGAGCAGGAAGAGTGAGCCAATCAGAGACGCATTTCCACGAGAAACACGGAACACCCTCTCGTTTCTCCACAAGCCACCGTGCTGGCTTGCAAAAACGGCTTGAAACAAAGCAACCAGAACGTTTTTTAAAACAGGACCAACGCGTAACACATTCAATAACAATGGGGAACACAGCAATATTAATCAAATGACGTTGAGAGGCCATCTTTAATGGTTAGGTGGTAGGAGACAGCAAAGAGATAATGTTTTTTTCCGAAATAAAGGAGGGTTATCTGACATTTTAATGATGGTTTACTAATGATTAGCAGAAAGTTAAATCACCATAAACGAATAATTAATTAACAGTATGTAATAATTACCAAAAAATACATAATGACTAACTTGTGATTCACTAAGCGTTAACTAATGTTAAAATAAGGCTTGACTAAGGCTTAACTTTGCTTAGCGAACAGTTACATCAGCACACAAAAAAACAATTTATTAACGGTAGTAGTTAATGATTAAGAAATGAGAAATAATGGTTACATAATGACTAACTTGTGATTCACTAAGGGTTAACTAATGTTAAAATAAGGCTTAACTAAGGCTTAACTAATGCTTAAAAAGGGGTACTTATTATAAAGTGTTACCTAAAATTTGTTCTTAAAAGCAAAAAGATGGTTTCCTCCCTCCCCATTTGAATAGGCCTGTGTTTTGTCCTGAGACTATAAAAAGATTCACAAATATAGCTGCAAGCAGCAATGCGGGGCCAAGCAGCAAGTCCGCCTAAGTCGCCATGGCAACCGAAAGAGCTGAGCAGGCAACACTATCAGAGACACGAATGTGTGTGACGATTCCCAAAAGATTCTGACTATGGATTGCTGAGATATGAGCTCACTTCCTGTTTGGCGTCTGTGTGGAGGATTTTGATTGGCTGTTACGGCCAAACGGTAAAAGATGTAATAAAACCCTTTTAGGGATCTCTTCACAGTGCTCTAGAAATCATGTGTATTAAGTTTTGTGAAAATTAGACTACATTTGAAGGATAAGGAGCCTTTTATTGATTTTCACCAAATCCAAAATGGCGGGCATTCTATTTTGCCGGATATGATGTCAGAGGGTGCGTTGGATTCGTCTTGGCCCAAGGAATTTAACAGTACAACCAGATTTAAAATGGAGCGTACGGTTCAAAAGTTACGGGCAGAAATTTAGCTAAAAATTTGACCAGCTGGTGGCGCTAGAGAGTTTGAGCAAGCGACCTGAACTTTGTGTTGCTGGGTCATGGCATGGACAAGAATGTCTGTGACAATTTGCAGAAGATTGTGACCATGGGTTGCCAAGATATGACTTCACTTCCTGTTTGGCGACTTTTAGGCCGTTTTTGATTGGCTGTCACGGCCAAACGATAAAAGATATAAAAAATTGAAGGCATAAGTTTTGTGAGGATCAGTCCAGAGATGCTATATACCGATTTTCAGAAAAAAATGTCAAAAATTGAGGAGGAGATGGGTTTTTATTGATTTTCACAAAATTCAAAATGGCGGGAAAACTATTAGGTGGAAAATGACATCATAGCGTGCGTTGGATCCGTCTCAGCCCAAGGATACCAGGGATACCAAGTTTTTGAAAATTAGCCCAGCGGTTCAAAAGTTACAGGCAGAAATGTAGCTAAATATTTGACCAGCTGGTGGCGCTAGAGAGTTTGAGCTAGCGACCTGAATTTTTTTTTGGTGGGTCATGGGACTTACAAGAAAGACTGTGACAATTTGCAGAACATTGTGACAATGGGTTCCCAAGATATGACTTCACTTCCTGTTTGGCGACGTTTAGGCTGTTTTTGATTGGCTGATGATGATGTCATAGGATGCGTTGGATTCGTCTTGGCCCAAGGATTTCAACGGTACCACCAGATTTAAAATGGAGCGTACGGTTCAAAAGTTACGGACAGAAACTTAGCTAAAAATGTGACCAGCTGGTGGCGCTAGAGAGTTTGAGCTAGCGACCTGAAATTTGTTTTGGTGGGTCAGGGCATGGACAAGAATGTCTGTGACAATTTGCAGAAGATTGTGACCATGGGTTGCCAAGATATGACTTCACTTCCTGTTTGGCGACTTTTAGGCCGTTTTTGATTGGCTGTCACGGCCAAACGATACAAGATATAAAAAATTCAAGGCATAAGTTTTGTGCGGCTCAGTCCAGAGATGCTATATATCGATTTTCAGAAAAAAATGTCAAAAATTGAGGAAGAGATGGGTTTTTAGTGATTTTCACAAAATTCAAAATGGCGGGAAAACTATCCTGGCGGAAAATGACGTCATAGGGTGCGTTGGATTCGTCTCGGCCCAAGGATTCCAGGGATACCAAGTTTTTGAAAATTGGCTCAGCGGTTCAAAAGTTACAAGCAGAAATGTACCTGCAACTTTGGCCTGCTGGTGGCGCTAGAGGGTTGGGGCTGGGGACCTATAAATCGCTGTGGGTAATACTGACACGGTCCTGAACGCGTGTGCCAATTTTCAGCATTTTCGACCATACAGTTCTATGGGCTGCCATAGACTCCCAGAGGAAAGTAAAATAATAAGAAACAGTACAAACACTATAAGGTGCCAGGCAGCTTCGCTGCTTGGCCCCTAATAAAGACATACGGTTCACAAAAATCATCTCTTTCAAAGAAGTAAAATATCTTTCATACTTAAAGGGTTTATGAAACGAAAACAAACGGTCATTCCCATTAAAGCCTTGTTTTTTCTGATAGCATCGATGAGACTTTGAACCCAATCATCCTGGAGGAACTTGTGGAAATGGCAACTCAAAGTGTGAATTCTGTGAAATTTGGTGTGACTAATGAGCTGGGCTGTGACATCAAAGAGGAGAGTCCCTGGTTTGCTAGTATGGCGATCTGAGAAAACAACACACATTTGATGGACCCACATCTTATAAAGGAACCAAAATTCTGATACAAACATCAGCGTGTCGAAAAACCACACATCCAACCTCATGAGAAAAAAAACAGCAGCACAAATCTATTTCAGAGGCACTGATACATCTGCAGAAAGTGTCTGACAGGCTGACAGTCGAAGTGACGATTGTTGACATAGCCTGACAGTTCGTTTTGTTTATGGTTACGGTTGCTAAGGGCGCTTTGCCATGACCCAAAGATGACATGGCGTGTGTATTTGTTGACAAATGGGGGGCATTTTGATTCAATTGCGCGATATAGTGTGATTAAAATGCATGTAGGCTACATGCAAAAATATAATCAACTAGAGAAAAAACGGAGGTATTAGGCTGTTGGAAAAATACCCTAGATAGCCTGAGTCCTCAGCATATTTTTAGCGTTTATCATTATTATTTTTTTTTGTGCTCAAAGTCACAGGCGTCGCGTGTCCCTCAGCCTGACTTTGAGGACGAGGTGTGTCCAAACGTCAGCCACACGTGCACCACAATACTAAAAACAAACAATCAACGCTTCAAAGTAGGCCTACGCTATGTGCATCTCCGTTTATTCGCTAAGCAGTAGCCCAGTCTGTGAGTTGGCTGTCCTCGACCGAGAGCACCACGCTGATGCGCGGATATCCTCCCAAAACCAATTTATTGACCAGTTGAATGGCAATCAACAAAAAGTGCATATTCCGAGAGCATTCGCATCGGTTTGGCATGTAATGTGCATTACCCTTTCCTGAAAACAACATACAAAGCAGATGGACAAGGTAAAACGAGTAGCCTAAAGCAAAGCAGTGCACTCACCTGTCTTCGTGCCCGAGCAGTTACAGGGGCAGTTTCAGTCTGCACGCCGGTGATGTAAATTGTTGGAACTGCTTGAGGCAATAGCATTCTCTTCAGTCCAACCATGCCCGCGATCTCCACATTTGTGGTGAAGCTTGCTTCAAAACCATGCATTGGATCCACAGAGCCCTAGCTTGTTTTAGCCTTCTCCTTGTCGGCCACAGTTCCATCATTCTTCACAGAAGGGAACTTGTGCAAAGATATTCCTTCTGTCAAGTAGCCATTTTTGCAGCTGGCACCGTTCGGCCCTCCAGCAACACACTGCTTGACACTGCGCTTTGTTTTGGTACTAGCCGCCATTGATCTGAACAAGGTGGAATGAGGTGAACTCTCCCCTTCTATGTCACGCATATCATTTGCATAAAATTTGCATGTCACGAAAAAAGTAAACATAACACTTTTTGGGAACGTTTTAACATGACTTTTAGGACAAAATATCACCCAGACAATATCCCATTTTATTCACAAGGCTTGGAACTTTCAGAATCTGTCCTGGAAATGGTCAAATTCCTTTACTTTGTTTTCGTTTCATAAACCCTTTAAAGAAACATGACAAGACCATACCTCACAACACGCTCAACCTCAACCTAATATAAATGACAAATAGACTCTGTCTGGCAGATGAATTTTCAATCTTTGTAAAAGTGTGTTTGTGGGGTAAATTAAATGTAATAGGCCCTATTTTAAATGAAACCTCCTTGACTTTATTATTTAGCACATACTGTAGGCATTCATTAAGGCCAGGCCATTGATGCCAAATCTTATCCCAATCAACATAGACAAACAAGCCATTGGAGTAGGCCTAGGTAGGCTATTTGTATAATCTGTCTTAACCATTTATTATAAAATGTTCTATCCCTATAATGTTTACACCATCAATAAATAGATGACTAAATGTGTGCGGACTAGACTGCTCACTGGGAACTTGAGATAATATAGGCTGAATTGGGAGCACATTTATTTTAAAGATCTGAATATAAGGGGGAAAACCTTGATTGTTAATTAACTAACAAATACAGGCCTATGGCATAGGCGTAGGCTACTAATCACATTTTCAAAAATATAGATTTCTTTTTTAAAGTAATGAGGTGATTGATTCAAATAATCTCTTTATGAGGAGAGAAGATGTGTGTGTAGGTTAAAAGCCAACAGAGGAAGACTGTTATGGGGAGAGTGTATGGGTTTGTGACTGGCCCTTTAAAACCATGTCAACAGAGGGCGGCCCTGTATCCCGGAAGTAGAACTACCCCATTGTAGCATCGCAGCACGGCTCACCGGATTGAAGTCGTGTTATGGTTATAAAGTAACAGTTTCCTATTCAATAGGATTTACGCCTTATCGAAATTTTAATGACTGCAAGATTCGGTGCACTAACGAGGGAAGTTGTTTTGCTACATGATGGCGTTGCTTACCACGTGGGACCCTGTCGGTTGTTGTGACCAAGATCTGAGTAGTGGAGCTGAAAATGTTCCAGTTGGAATAGACAGCGGGGATGTTGGTAAAACGGGCAAGCCGAACTTCAAGGTAAACTAATTTTGCTTAGCCTACTTGCTTAGCCTATATCATCTCTCATCTGTGTTCAGTAGGCTAGACGTCACGAGTGTTTAGAAGGGCGGGTAACCGGTTTCGCCAGCAGATGGCAGCAAATCTATAATCCTCGTGTTGATTGCCATCTGCCAGTAAGCTCATGTCAAGGTCAAGACAGTGCAATGCACACACAACTACATGTCCATCCTCATCATTTCAGTCTTGTAGATTGCATTTTGTAGTTTTCCAGAATGTGGTTGTCAAACAATATTTAATCATTAGTTTGTCTTTTTCTTTTTTCCTTTCCCCCCCTTATTCTTCAACAGTACACAGCTGAGAATGTTCCAGGGCCAGGCTGTAGCAGTGACCCTGCTGAGATCACCCTCCCTGGTTGCTATTGTCACCAGGTGGAGTCCTGTGAGACTAAGACCTGCCAGTGCTTACAGCGCTACGGACCGGCATACTGCGACCAACAGAGGTTACTGGCCCCAAGGGGTGATGGTGATGGTGATGAAGGAGGAGAGGAGAGCTGTGGCTACTCTAGCCCTGTGTTCGAATGCAACGCCCTGTGTGACTGCGGCGAGAGCTGCTCCAACCGTGTGGTGCAGAGAGGCGTGTGTCTCCGCCTGTGTGTGTTCCTCACGCCGAAACGCGGGTGGGGCGTGCGCACCCTGGAAGCCGTGCGGCGTGGCACCTTCGTGTGCGAGTACGCGGGCGAGGTGATTGGGCAAGAGGAGGCTCGGCGCCGGCAGCTCGCTCAGGGGCCCAACGACATGAACTACATCATCGCCGTCAGGGAGTTTGCTGGCCGGGGCAACAGCGTCGTCATGGAGACGTTTGTGGATCCCGCCACCAGGGGCAACGTGGGTCGCTTCATCAACCACTCATGCCAACCCAACCTCTTCATGGTGCCCGTGCGCGTACACTCACTGGTGCCGCGCCTGGCACTGTTCGCCACGCGGGACATCGCAGTCGACGAGGAGTTGACCTTCGACTATTCTGGCAGGTGGAACAATCGGACTTCCGGGACCGTTAGGGCGGTTTCGAAGGAAGAGAACCGGGTGGCTGACCAGGGCACAGGTTCCCCCCAGAGGAAGGCCTGCTACTGTGGGGCATCAAACTGCTCAGGCTACCTCCCGCTGGACATCACAGTTCTTCATAGTTAGAGATAGGGCTGTGTGATGTATATCGTATTAATATCGTGATATCAATATTGACTGAAATAATTGTGATAATGATTTTTCTCATCATCAAACAGGCCTAGTTAGAAAAGGGGGTTACAGGGTTACACTGGCCTGGTTACAGGGTTACATCACTGGCCTTGCACATCAGTGTAGTGGACATTCAATTTTCTATTGTATGGACACTGGGTCTGCTGCTGCCATTTCTGAACTCTCCAGCAGGTCAGACAGGCACTTGCTCTCTTGAGACTTCTCTTGACCTACTATAGGCCTATTAGAGGTTTAACGGACAAAAAGTGCATTCATTCCAATATTCTGTCTTCAGAGTTCAGAGGGAGTTTAGAAATACCTCAAGTATACTGTATGATGACATTGCTGAGGTATGGTATATGCATAAACATAATGTCTTTCTTTGTTTTATTTGTTACTTTTTTAGGGGGTTGTATCTTTTATTTGTGACAGGACAGTTAGAGAGGCGACAGCAAACGAGTGGGGAAGGTTCGACAAATGACCTCGGGCCGGAATCAAACCCGGGTCGCCAGTGTAGTGGTGCCGTGCCCAGCCTAATGAGCCACAGCTGGGACAGAATGTCATTCTTTACCATGAATTGTATATTATACTTCTACTGTGGTTCAGTTGTAAGTACTGTGGCCGTGGAAGCATCACGTGTCCTTCAGTCGCTTCCTAATGCTTCTGGCCTCATCTCTGGATCCTCTTCCTTAGGAAACTGTGAAGTTTCCTGGGGCCTCATGTACAAACACTTTGTAGATTTCCTACTGAATCTTTGCGCAAGTGAAAATCTGAAGGAAAAAAATGCATTTGCACCTGCAAATCTCAAATTTATGAGGTTTGTGGTATGTCTGATTTCACATGAAATTTAGTACACATGCTTTTTTCCATGCCAAGTCAGTGTTAGCACATCTGAAAATGTTTGTGGAAAGTTACTTACGGAGCTTTTTTGTGTGTATGTTATTTTTGTACTTGAAGCCCCAGCTCTTTTGGGGTCTTTTCCCCATTCAGGTTGCAAACGAGTGACTAACTTTCTCAATAGTTTTTTTTTGTTGTTGTTTTTTACCTGAAGGTCGGATGACAGAATTGTTAATAATGTTGTATTAAAGGCTGTTGGTGGAATGGACAGTGTGCGGGATTCCTTTACAGTTGAATGACAACCCCACTGGGATAATATCCTATGCACCTGTCCAACTACAGAGGTGTAAAATAGCGTCAATTTTTAACTGTTCACGATATTTAATAAAATACATTGAATAAAAGAAGACGGATTGCAATGAGATGTCATCTATGATGTTGAGTCTCTTGTCACAAGGCCAATGTCATCCGGCAAGCAGACCCCTGCGCTTCACACACTCTTGGTGTCCTTCATGTACCAACATACTTCTCCTATCCCGGGATGCCCCATAATCCATGCTGGGGTCTCTTGCACCAGGGCTATCTATCCTGGCCTTCCTCAAATGGCTAACACTGCTGGGTGTGCCTCTGATGACCTCACGGATGGTCATCTCATTTCTGACACCATTTGTACTGAAGAGGAGTAGAGCTGCCCTGTGGGTACTCAAACCCGGACCATCTGAGTACTCTACTGGACTTGTTGTGGCAGTCATAGTATATACACACACACACAAGTGATGGCCAATCCATCACAATGCCCTTATTGGGACAGGACAACGAGAGAGTATGACAGGAAACAAGTGAGTCAGATGGAGAGGGGAGATGATCGTGGTCCACAATTGAGTCTGGGTCCACATCGGTGTAACGGTACAGCACAGCTTAGCCCACTGAGCCACTGTACCCCCTCGGTGCCCTTCTAATACACTGTATTGTTCCATTATATGCAGTGTTGTAGTCTATGTAGAACGCAGGTATATGCAGTATATCCACCTCAAAATGTCAGGGATTTCAGTATACCCACCTAAAATTGATTGATCCATTATTATGAATAGCAGAAATGTATACAGTATACCTACTAGAGGTGTCAACAATGATCGATTTTTTTAAGTTTCAATTCCTTCCATGGATATTTCGGGAGCAAATGAATGTTAAATTAAATAAAATCACTTCAAAACATTGCAAGACTGATACAGACTGATACAGAAAACGGCCAATAAATTGTTGCTCAGTATCTGACTTGTATTGCCTCATCATGACTGATTAAACATTTACTATGCTTTGCAATGCATTGTAGAATTGAATCGGATCACATGGAATCGAATCGAATCGAATCGCTACCTCCCGAATCGCGATCGAATCGGATCGTGCGGGCAGTGCCAATCCACACCACTAATACCTACCTCAAAAAATGCTCAAATTTAAAGTATACCTACCACAAAAAAGTGGACTGCACTGCACCACTGATTATATACCGTAACATTGTATCTGCATCATACCTGGAGGCTCTTCTCGCTTGTCAGTTGTCGTGTAACTTGCACACTGTGCCTTTAAGATGGCAACTGGATGTTTTTTTTTTTTTTCACAGGGCCCGGCCCCCCTTCCTCAGGCCCTCAGGAGAGCTGGGCAATTAAACTGAGCCGAGCCTGTGGGACGGGTGCATCTATATAAGACCGAGTCCCTCACGCCCCACAGAGAGAGAGAGAGAGAGAGAGAGAGAGAGAGAGAGAGAGAGAGGGGCTGGGCCACGACCCACTTCCCTTATCCGCCATCCATCCGTCCGTCCCTCACTCTCTTTCTCTCTCTCTCTCTCTCTTTCAGCTGATAACGTACGTGGCCCCTCTCCTCAAAACCCTGCTCCACATTCAGTCTAGACCTGATTTCATATATCTCCCGTCCCTCTCATGCCTGTTATTAATACGCTCCATCTGGGTTAATTAGTTTGGAGCCCGCGTGTGGTCCTGGAGGAATTGGGCCGAGGAGAGGGACGGAGCAGTCACGTTGACATCTCATCTATGTCACCGCAGAGCATATGGGCTGAGAGCCATCTCACTTGTCAACTTGGTTGGTTTTGGACAGATTCCTCGATTTCTTGTTTGCTATTTTTTTATCTTAAAGATTTGTTTTGTCTTTTACAACTTTATTGATGACAGGACAGCTTGAGAGGTGGACAGGAAGGGAATGGGGAGAGAGATGGGGAGGGGTCAGCAAGGGACCCGGGCCGGGGAATTGAACCCAGGTCAGCCACATGGCAGGCGAGTGCCCTACCGGTTGCGCCAAAGCTGGGGAACATTTGTCCGTATAACAAGGGGAAGAAGGGGGAAAAAAGGGGGAGAAAGGGGGAGAAGAAGGGAAGAAGTTCACCAAGTCTCCGTATCGAATCCCGCTCGAAGCAACGGAAAATCAAATATATTGTGTTTTTTTTTCCTTGTTATGATAAAACAAATGGATACATGGTATATTTTGACCAAAATGATACTCTAGCCACCACTGAGGTGCATTTGGAGGTTTTTTTTATTGTCAGAAAACCTGATGGTGGTGGCATCTGATGGAGTTCACCAAAAAACACATGTTTACATGTTTTAGGTTTTTGACATGTTTTAGGAATATGCATACAATAAGTATCTACAGTCATGTTGAATTGTTAAAGTAATTCACATTTAATACAGTAACATATGTTTTTACTTCTAATTCTGTCTGTCGCTGTTGACAAAACAAGAAAGAGCCCATTTTATGAAAAATGTAAAACTGGGGAGCTTGGGTAATACATTCACTGCACAGCCAAGAACCTAACATATATGATAATACACCTCTATATTTTGGATTTGAACAACTTAAAACCTGTTTTTGCCACATTTTCAAGAACCAGTGGCCTACTTCCTAGAGAATCTAACTAATGAAGAAAAAAACACATGTACAAACATACTGTGCACACACAAACATAAAGTGTTTATGCAAGATGCCATTGACTTGAGAGGGCTATTTATTTTGGTAAATGCAGGTACAAATTAGGCCACTTTCACCACTCTCAGATTACTGTCACCACCGTCAGTTCTTAAGTCACCACCGTAAGAAGGAGTTTTGTACATTTTAAATGAATGTGCTTACAACATTTTCCTTAGGAGTTGTTGAATTATCAAAGTAATAGCCAATTTAAGCCTACAGGAATATTTGTGAAATTACAAAAAATTGTTTGTTCTATTTAGGCTTTAAGTAAGCATCGTATGACGGTACATATTTTAAAATTAGAACACATGAAACAGTTTTACAATAGAACAAAAGTGAATTTTCAACATTTAAAGGCATATGTGTGAACCAAAAAATACACATTATCACTTAAAAACTCCAGATACATATGCAACCAAATCAATGCAACCAAATCAATACAATTTTAATTACTTTAATTGTGTCTGACGGTGTTGACAAAAAACAAGGTGTGATCAGAGAAAAGCCTGATTTCTGAAAAAAAAAAAAAAATCTGTCAACATTACAACCTGTTTTAGCCACTTTCTCAAGAATCAGTGAGCTACACAAACACACCCTACATGCGCCTCTTTTTTTGCAGCCACTCCTCCTTTGACATTTTCTCAGTATTTGGGCAATAAATTTTGCCTTTGTACTGGCTGTGTCCAGTATCTCCTTTGCGGGACTGTCCACATTTTCGGCAAGCATTTGATGTTACTGTGCGGGTGTACTTCCGCTTTTCTGCCGGTAGAGAAGGTGCAGGAGACACAGGACATGACACAGGGCGAGGTGTGATAAATTGAGAGTCTGCAGATGGCTTGGGCAGAATGTGTCGAGGGGCTGAGTGACTGATGGAGGCTGGGGCTGGAGGCACGGCAGCAGATGAAGCTGAGGCAGATGGTAGAATTTTTCTCAACTTGGTCTTCACCTGACCAGCTGTGTTGGGTGGCATGTTGTATGTGTGTAATGGGTGGCTGTGCCGTGGTGGTGAAGCAGGCTGCAGTTGTGCTGGAGGCAATGGGTCTGAGGACACTGGCCGAGCCACAGGGAGGTCCAGTCCTTGAAGGAGCACACTAACCTCTTGCTTCTTCAAACGGTCATTGTGCCAGCTATCAGTGTTTGTCTGATTAACCACTACCAGCTGCAGGGTGGTTTGCCGCGCATTTTGCCGTGGTTTGCCTGAATTCATCAGGATAAGCTGCCTGATCTTCCGGTAGTCCCTCAAAATGCAGTCCCATCTGGATAATGAGGCTGTGCCTTGCTTTTTTGGGGTACGGTAAATGTTGCAGAGCCTAATGAATATCAGCTCAATAAGACGGCAGCAGTCAGGCCACTGTGCTGGGGAGCCAGTGGAGCCCCAGGACACACCTCTTTGTGCTGTCGACACCAGGGTAAAGTCAGCCCTCTTTTTTGGGGACCTAAACTTCCCCGTGAGAAGCCTGTCCTGGTGCCGAGCAGCATATACCAACTTCTCTTTATCATATGGGTCCAGGTTCTGCCACAAGCCAACAATTGTGTCCTCCTGCTGTGGACTGAGTTACCAGGCTGGTCTGGCTCCTCAACTCAACCAGGTACTCTGCCAACTCATCAGCTCTAGCCAGTCCAGGAATGCCATGTCCACTTGCTCGCACCGGAGGAGCAGGAGGAGTCGGGGCAGCGGGGCAGCAGAAATGGACCCTGAGTGGTGGTTGGGCAGCAGAGATGGACCCTGAGTGGTGGAGGGCAGCAGAGATGGACCCTGAGTGGTGGTGGGCAGCAGAGATGGACCCTGAGTGGTGGAGGGCAGCAGTGATGGACCCTGAGTGGTGGTGGGCAACAGAGATGGACCCTGAGTGGTGGTGGGCAGCAGAGATGGACCCTGAGTGGTGGTGGGCAGCAGAGATGGACCCTGAGTGGTGGTGGGCAGCAGTGATGGACCCTGAGTGGTGGTGGGCAGCAGAGATGGACCCTGAGTGGTGGTGGGCAGCAGAGATGGACCCTGAGTGGTGGTGGGCAGCAGAGATGGACCCTGAGTGGTGGAGGGCAGCAGTGATGGACCCTGAGTGGTGGAGGGCAGCAGCAGAGAGGGTGGACCCTTGACAGCAGGCAGAGAGAGCAGCTGAGGAGGCAGCTGGACGGTAGGCAGCTGAGGAGGCACCTGGACAGCAGGCAGCTGAGGAGGCACCTGGACGGTAGGCAGCTGAGGAGGGGTTGGCAGCTGAGGAGGCACCTGGACGGTAGACAGCTGAGGAGGGGTTGGCAGCTGAGGAGGCACCTGGACGGTAGGCAGCTGAGGAGGCAGCTGGACGGTAGGCAGCTGAGGAGGCACCTGGACGGTAGACAGCTGAGGAGGCAGCTGGACGGTAGGCAGCTGAGGAGACACCTGGACGGCAGGCAGCTGAGGAGGCACCTGGACGGCAGGCAGCTGAGGAGGGGTTGGCAGCTGGACGGCAGGCAGCTGAGGAGGGGTTGGCAGCTGGACGGTAGGCAGCTGTGGAGGGGTTGGCAGCTGGACGGTAGACAGCTGAGGAGGGGTTGGCACCTGGACGGTAGGCAGCTGGGCACGTGGATCCTGGGGAGTGGGTCGATGGATGACAGGAAGCTCAGCATCTGGTGCCACTAGAACATCCACAATGGCCTCCTCTCCTAAAGTATCAATGAAGCCTTCGTCTTCTTCCACTTCTTGTTCTACAGAGATGTCCTCCAGCAATTCTGAGGTCCTTGGTGACCCAGGTGTCATGTCCTCCAGGGGCTGTCGACTCTGCCTCAACAAGTACTGGACTCCAATCAGCTCACCTGGGCAAACATATCAAGAGAAAAATTAAGGGAAAATCAATGTGTTTCTCTGGAGGTACAGTAGAGACAGTAGAGTGTTATGTATTAATCCTGAGGGGAAATTAAGATGTCCAGTACCATACATACTTAAATACAGAATACACGAGACATTACACGCATCCATTACACACACACACACACCACACACACACACACACACACACACACATACCACACACACACACACACACACACACACAAACACAAACACACACACACACACAAGGTGATTGTCCTGTGTGGCTATATCGGAGAACAACTCTTCAATTTCTCTTTTTGTGAACTTAAATAAAGTGTTTTTGGTAACACTTTACTTTACGGATCGCTAATAAGGTGGTCATTTCATGTTAATTTCAATGTTATTTCAGGGTAATAACTGTTTGTTTTTAGTAACAACAGCAAAATAACCATACAGTTTCCAGTGCATTGTGGTGACACCCTGATGACTCGCAGCACGGTGACACTTTGTTCACACACACACACACACACACACACACACACACACACACACACACACACACACACACACACAGAGAGAGACACACAGACACACACACACACAATGCACTGGAAACTGTACGGTTAATTTTGCTGTTGTTACTAAAAACAAACAGTTATTATCCTGAAATAACTATGAAATAACTATGAAATTAACACAAAATTACCACCTTATTAGCGATCCGTAAAGTAAAGTGTTACCGAGTTTTTTTCCATGATATGTATTTATTCTCAATTTTTTCACGTCAGATCAGTTCAGGTCATGTGCATACTAGTACAAAGTACAAGTGCCACAACAATGAAAATACAATTCACCTTAGCACTCTGTCTGCACTGTGCAATAAATAATTAACAAAACAATATCTTATTATATGATTTACCTGTGTATGCTGCAGGTGGAGAGAAGCCAGGGATCAATGGTACGCCAAATAATGCTGTGTAGTTGGTGTTGACAGCATCACCAGCTCCCCAGAGTAGGTCCGCAAGCTGTGAGTCGTCCCCAACAGCAAGTGCAGCTGCAGCGCGGTCTTTATTCCAACGGAACAGGCCTTCCAGAAGATAAATCTGGAAAATTGAGGCTGTTGGCGCTGTTCCCTGTGAAAACAGAAAGAAGCCAGCACATTAATTTATGACACCGACAAACATAACAGTGCTGTACAATAACATAAGCATTAGTGACAGGGTGTCATATTATGTAATGGCGAACCTGGAATAAACCTGGCAAGGTGGCAGTGGAAGGACTCCAAGGATGTCGAACCTCTGGCACATCTGTACGTTTTTCAAGGCCACTCCACCCTTGTTGAGAGTTCCCGTTTGAGTGTAGAGTGGCACATCTGGAAGGTCCTGGATGCATCCCACGTGGCGCTTCTGGATATTCCACAAGTGCTGTATTCGTACCGGCTCAAACAAACCTACTCCCATTGCATCTCTCCCTTTCGGCCCGCTGAGCTCCTCTATCAGCTTCCCCAGGAGGCGGATGGTGTTGTCCGTGCCGCGCGTCCGTCTCCTACAGTGAAGTGCCAGCTCTGCCTTGGTGATGCAGTTGTCCACTATCACATCTGTCAGAGAAGCCGTGGGCAGGCCTTCTTTGGTCAGCTGCTCCCTCTTGGCCCTTCGCAGGAGAGCAAGGTCCTCAGCGTCCCATTCAAAAATGCATGCTGACAGCCTTGCCATAAAGATGGGGTAAAGCTGATGGGCATCTGTTGTGACCCCTCCAGCCAGGCGTCGCATGAAATGCCAGATGTCAAGGCGGATGATGATACCTGGCCAGCCACCAAACTTCTGCAGACGTGCCAGCCATTCCCCATCACTCATGGCTTTGTGAGATTTAGCCATCACGCCACGATACTTTCCAGCTGACATAAAGAATGAAAGAGAATAATAATTATCAAAACAACAATAATATAATAATCAACATAACATAAACCATACATGTATAGCATAGATATTTAATGTCAAAAGCAAAGCTGAGCCATACACTTGAGTTTAAGAATATGAACAGCCTTAAAAGGACATGGACTCTCACATTAAACATGATATCCATGCATTGAATATAACCTCAGCATAATTTAGGCCTTAATGTCCAATGCCATACTACACTTTGCAAATAAGCAGGTAACTTCACCCTTATTGCTGCTTACAGAAAACCATACTGCATAGAAAAATAAAGCTGACCAAGCTACATCTTCGTAAAACCAACTACGAGATATGAAAGCAAGAACTAAGCTATTCTGGCAGTGCCTTGCTATAATAGCTACAAGGCATCAAAATGGCATCAAAGCGTTTACAGAAATCATCACATGAAAGCGCCACATCCCTGAAAGCATTGGCCTAAACCCCAGGTGTAGTTATTACCGTGTTTATTTTACAGATGATACACGTTCATTTTACATTGAGACATTACGTGAAAAGCAATTCTGACGGTCTCCGTGCTAAGTTATTACTTACAACTTGTAGTACAAGGCATCAAAGTGTTTACACATCCCTGAAAACATTGGGTTACATCCCAGTTGTCGCGTGTTTATTTGACAGATGTTCACGTTCACTTAACATTAGAGAAAGTTACGTGATTCGAAACACTATCCATATCAAGGGAACAACAACATTGGAATTACCGTAATGCTTATCACCACCTAGCATGGATGCTAACACTGACAGACAACGTATCTCAAACACGGCATCACCGGCATCACACAAAGCATGAAATATTAGATATTACCGCTTAAATCTTAAAAGAAATTAAGTTATGTTAGGTGTGGTGATAAAAAGTAGCTAAAACATTCGTTTGACCAAACTGCCGCCAACACTTCAACACTGACCCTCTGACGAAAAACATCGATAATAACACCGAATGGTTTTATTTATTAATACTCACAGAAACTCTCAAACTCAAACTAAGCCACCCATCTCAATGACAATAAACATAACCCACCTTTTTCTCAGGTTCGCTGGTCTCGTTAGCAACTTCTGACAGCTCCGACATGGGATTGCCAGTGCGAGGCGACCAACGTGGACTTGTTTACATCACGTGACGTCACGTTCAGCGTGCTCGCTCAGCAGAAAGATAGAAAGCGCACAGCTATTCGTTTGCAAAACATGTAGGCCTATTTATTAATTTGATTGGACGGCTCCCATGGCCTGATTGGCCCGCTGTCGAAAGATAGAGCTGGCCCTGCGATTGGAAGTAGAAAGATAGACCTTACGTGCAAATTGGTGTTTGAAAGGTGGAGCAGGGATCGCCATTGGATGAAAAGTACAGACTATCGGCTTCCAGGTAGGGCCACGGCAGGGCCTGTTCATTATTTTTTAAATTATTATTCCTTAATTTTTTGTAGGGTGGTGGGGCTAAGAGTAAGTGATCGATATTTGTTCTTCAGACCATGATGTCCAATATTATATACAAATGCCATTGCACGCACAGCACATTCCACTGAGTCTTACCAATGTACAGAAAATGTATTGCAGATTTGTGAAATAAAAACATGATATATCATACCCACCCTCCTTCTACGTCTTGAACCAGTCTGTGACAAAATTATTTTTAGAAAAGAAAGGGGGAAAAAAACAGAATTCACCCCTTGGGACTGTCAGCCTACTGCCCTGTTCCAGATGATCAATTCAGGCCTGTATACAGCATGTATGTAAAGTACAAGATATGATAGTACAGTGCATGTAGACAGTCATGTGTAAGTGGTTAGAGCGTCACTCAGACTTGTAGCCCAAAGGTTGCCAGTTCGACTCCCGACCCCACAGGTTGGTTGAGGGAGCAATTTACCAGTGCCCTCCTCCATGACTGAGGTACCCTGAGCAAGGTACCATATCGCCGCACTACTCTCTTGGGGCACCATTGTGGGCTGCCCCCTTGCATGGGTGAGGCACAAATGCAATGCTCACTGAGTATGGGTGTGCAGTGTTCACTTGTGTGCTGTGCAATGCTGTGTCACAATGACAATGGATAGCATCAAGACATTGCTCCTGATCCCTTGTGTATTTTTGTGTGAAGTAAGTATACATGGGTTCACCGTGTTCATAAACACTGGCAGCCAACCATGTGATCTCATTTTTTTGACTGACAGGTGTTTCCAACAATCAGAGGATGAGTTGTGCGCAGTTAGTGTCGCGCAGCCAGGAGAAAACAAAAATGTAGAACCCATGTATTGATGACAATTTAATCGTCTGATTTGCAAGGTCAGGCTGTAATATATATCTTTGCTTATGCAAATTGACCCAGGTCAGTTGGCCTCTGTGTAGCATGAGACAGCGCTGGAAGTGGAAGACTGTCCATTCCTTTGATTCTCTTCTCATCTCATGCCTTTCTCTCCTCAGCTTTTCATTGTTTCTTCTTCACACAGTGAGACTCTGCGAATGCTGAGGTTGCCACAGAGGTCGAGTAAGCACTGTTTTTGTCTTAGTTATGACTCATGCAATTTGTTCTCCATTTCTCTCTCTCTCTCTCTCTCTCTCTCTCTCTCTCTCTCTCTCTCTCTCTCTCTCTCTCTCTCTCTCTCTCTCTCTCTCTCTCTCTCGTGTCCAAGTCACCATGGCAACAGAACAAGTGATATTGACTGTGGGGTGGAAAACAGTGTTTCACTTGGACTGTTACCAGATCGGAATATGAAATGTTGCACCCAACGGTCACCTAGCAACATCCCACGTGGCAGTTGTGTTCATTGGCATGCCATGGTTAAATTTGGGCATCTGTACTGACTTGAGGAACGCTGTACTGGCTTCCAGATCAGTTATGAATTGACAGTTAATGAATAGCCTATTCATGAAAGAATTAATCATTTGTTGAACTTGTTCTGTTTCACTGATTGATAACATTTTCTGGCACAAAGGCATCAGATGTCAGTAGGGCTGAGTAAGCTGTCAAAAAGTAGATCAAGATGTTTGAAGTGTAGACAGAAAGACACACGGATTGTACTCATTGATCAGTGTGGGCCTGTGAGTCCAGTTGCCAAGGCCAGACTTTCAGTCTTGATGTGAAAGTAGGGCAGAATTTTATTCATTGAGCAGCCTTTCTCTCTCTCTCTCTCTCTCTCTCTCTCTCTCTCTCTCTCTCTCTCTCTCTCTCTCTCTCTCTCTCTCTCTCTCTCTCTCTCTCTCTTTCTCTCTGTCTCTCTGAGTGGGAGTGCAGAGACCTGTTGGATGTAATGAGAGCATTAGAATGAAACGATATTCATCTGCTATATTCATTGTAGTCTTCCTGGGATTTCTTTGTTGCTTCTACACCTAGAGGATTATCATCTTACTTTAGACGAAGGAAGAGGGAAAAAAATAGCCTAGGTGACAGAAAAAAAGAATGTCACTCACTTACTTTTGTCCTTGACGGACTGTGAGGTGTGAATGGCTTTGCCACCAAGGACATCTGGCCCTGTCTGATAGCATTTACGCCATGTTTCTACTGAGGCTTCATCAGAGGCTTCAGCAGAGAAGGGGAGGGGGGGGGGGGCAAAGGGAGAGGGGGCCCAGAATTGGGTCCTCATTAGAATGTGGGGCTGAGGGGGTTGGGCGGGTTGGCTTGTCCATGAGCAGGGTCACTGACAGGACAAAATCATTTGAAAGGGCCCCCCACCCAATACAAAATCATATTAAATATAAAAAATTACATTTAATGAGGACCCAATTATGCCCCCCACCCCACCCCCCACCCCATCTCCATTCATGAGTGTAGTAGAGACTGTTGCTCAGACGTCGTGACATCTCTTGGTGAATGTTTACTGAGTGCTGACGTTATGGCGTGATATAATAATAATGATGGCAGGCAGCTCTCATGTGAAACAACCATGGCAATGCATTCCTTGCTGATGTGTGGAACATAGTGCTGTGCTCTGGGTAGTTAGACTAACAGCCTATTTTTGTGTGCTCCTTGTTTTCTGTCTGTCAAAGACACTCAACATATTCAACACTTTGAAATCATTTTGACGAGATGCCTATTTTAACTGCCTGTTAAACACACACACACACACACACACACACACACACACACACACACACACACACACACACACACACACACACACACACACACACACACACACACACACACACACACACACACACACACACACACACACACACAGGCATGTTCATGGGTGTAAACACACACACACACACTCACACTTTGGGGTTTATGTGCTAGACTGCGAGAGAGAGAAAGAGAGAGAGACAGAAAAAAGCTGATGATCATGGGAGTCTGCCACTGGAAATGGAACAAGAACAGGCCTCTGATGAGGAAACAGATGCTGCCACGTCGGCTGCCAGGGAGCACAGGGGCTGAAATTAGAAAGGACTGGCCATCTGCCATAGCGGGGTTTTCCTGATGGGCCCTGCACCCTCGTGGGCCCCTATATTCAGAAATGTTAAAATAATAAAAATTATTATTATTTACATTTATGAAAATAGGGGCCCATGAGGGTGCAGAGCCCAATGGTGCATCAATTCTGCGCCGCTAATTATGAGGGGCCCCTTCAAGCCAAAAGTGCCCTGGCCCTATTTCTCCCCCAGTCCCCAATATCGGCTGCCAGGGAGCGTTGCGCAGGGTCTGAAATTAGAAAGGACAGCGAGAGAGAGAGAGAGAGAGAGAGAGAGAGAGAGAGAGAGAGAGAGAGAGAGAGAGAGAGAGAGAGAGCGTGATGGACCAGGTGTGGGGGCTACACTACACATGACTGGATGGTCCATAAGGTATACAGGGCATTTGCCCGATGCGATGGAGGACTATTGATTATTTTGTTTGGCCTGGGCCTCCCACCCAGTGGCGGAACAATTACATACAGGGCCCCAGGTCAAGACTCTGATAGGGTCCCCCATATGGCCTGCCAAGGTCACAATAGGGCCCCCACATCCAACATAGGAGGGGCCCCGGGCAACTGCCTTGCTCAACCCCCCCCCTATAGCTCTGCCCCTGCTCCCACCTCAATGGTATCAGTCCTCATGCTGCCACCACAGGCCTCTCCGAGATAGTCAGATGTAAATGTTGGTTGTTGGGTGACAAATATTGTCAGACTTCATTGTCTCTCAATGCCAGCGTTGTCTCTCTCTCTGGTCTTGGCTAAAGATGCTAAAAATGCCTGGCCTGGCCCACAGTGGCCGACTGGCCGTAACGCTAGGCCACTGGGCTGCTACACCGGCGACCCGGTTTCGAGTCTGGTCGGGGTCCTTTGCGACCCTTTCCCTGTCTCTCTCCCTATTTACTTTCTGTCTGCCTCTCCTACTGTCCTATCACCAGTAAAGTAAAAAAGACCAAGATAAATCTTTTTTTAGAAAAAAAAAATGTCCAGCCTGATTTTTTCACCCCAGACCAGCCTGTGGCTACGCTGTGCTGTAAGTCAGGGACACAGCTGGCCAGGGTCATCTCCTCCACTGCCCTACCCACCTACTCCTATCTCCTGCATGTGTGCATAATGTGGGAGAGAGGGAGAGAGATTGTGATATTGTATGCCATGTAAAAATAGAAGTTTGCTCTACATTTCTTTCTCTCTGTCTGTGTTTGTGTCTGTGTCCCTTTCTCTTTCTTTCTTTCTTTCTTTCGTTCTTTCTTTCTTTCTTTCTTTTTCTTTCTTTCTTTCTTTCTTTCTTTCTTTCTGTCTTTCTTTTTCTTTCTTTCTGTCTTTCTTTTCTCTCTCTCTCTCTCTCTCTCTCACTACCCCTTAGTAAGGGTGGGCGATATGTATCGTCTGCGAAATTATCGTGAATGTTGTTTTGACGATGAGTAATTTTGCAATATCGAGATATTTTTATGAAGTCGCTAAACTCAACAAAGCGCTGTGACAGGACTCCTCCAGACAGCGACGACAGCCAAGCCTTTGAGCCAATAGTAATGTTGTTGTGAACTGGAGAATAAGTCTGTGAACCAATGAGCAGACAGTGCTGAGGGGGGCGGGCTGCAGCGTTTTGGCAGACGGAGAGAGAGGGAGATGAGTCGTGTCATTCGTGCAGCGCTGCTGCTGCTGGGCAGTGGAGGAGAGTTGCTGTTATCCAAATGGTGGATTTACATGACAAATTCAACCATTAAACCAGCCATTGCATGATGCTGAGGGCGTTTTGGAATTATGTGCTTTAATCAGCAACTGTTTGTGATTATGGAAAGCCAAATAGTTAGGAAGAGAAATAGCTTTGTCTCTGGTCCGAGAAATCGCGTTAGCATGCTAGTTAGCGAACTAAGCTAAGCAATGTTGTTCTCTACAACTAGAGTGGCTGTTACTCACTACTCAAACACCCACCTGCATGTATAGATATCATAACTGCTTAAGTGGACAAGTAATGTTAAGTTAGACTCGCGCAGTGAGTTAAATTACAATGTGTGAAATCCAACACATGCAATTTGCAGCTGCCATAGTTAAATTCTGCTTCCTATCTACAAATGCACTGTTTCCAGTCAAAAATGGCTGTCCTCTAACATAATCATTAGCAATACATCATAAAACTATTTTTTATTTACATGGATATGTTTTCATGACAAGTGATGAAGTATTACTTTACAGTCCAGCATATGCATATTATTAAATTCAAAAAGTGAAAGCTCTTCAGCACAGCATTTTTTCCCAACTCTCTGTCCCTCCCCAGTTAAAACACAAATGCAGCACTACTACCTCCAGTGCAGAATTGAAATTAGTCTGGAATCATGCACAAATCATAGACAGCATATAGACAGGTCATCAGCTGGGAAAATTAGGCCTTTCGTCCTACCGCACTTTTCTCTGTGGATAACTGACCAGAAGGCCTATTGGAAGAAATTAAAACATGGGGCCACGTCCATTTTTGCTCAGAATTCAATATGGCCGCCATTTTCCAAAATGACTTGTTTTCATGCATTATTACATTGTACTATAAGGTGATATTCATGAACGATTAAGTACTTTCAGCACTATTCTGTCCTATTTCCTTACATACATGTTTACAAAGGTTGACTAAACTAAAACAAATGAAAATAAAGTTGTCCACCTTGCAATATCCAAAGGAAAGTGCTGAAAATAATGATTGAAATGCACATACAGAGTCTATGGCTGGGAAAATTAGGCCTATTGTCCTGTCAGGGTTTTCACAGTGGATTGCAGAACAGAAGGCCTATTGAAAAAGATTAAAACTTGGGGCCATCTATGTCCTCTCAAAATGTTGTCTGTTTTTTCCAGAATGGCAGACGTTCACACATTTTTCTCAATACTGTAAGGCCATAATTATCAATAAAGATTACCTATTTTTCAGTTAAATTGCCCTATCTTCTTACAGACGTGAGTATAAAGGTTGTCTAGGAAAAGGCATAGATATATATATATATTGCCACTGAAATATCCAAAGGAATGTTGTCAAATGATTGAATTTCATAAACACAGTGGACTGCTGAAAAGTTCTGTGTGAGAACTGTGTGTGTGTGTGTGTGTGTGTGTGTGTGTGTGTGTGTGTGTGTGTGTGTGTGTGTGTGTGTGTGTGTGTGTGTGTGTGTGTGTGTGTGTGTGTGTGTGTGTGTGTGTGTGTGTGTGTGTGCGCTTTTCTCAAGTGTGTGTGGCCAGTGTGCTTCTTTACATACACTGACATAGACACAGTAGACTGGGTGTGTGTGTGTTGAGGGGGGGTTTAAGGTGGGGGGTAGGGGTAGGGGGGACCGAATGATGTGGAGGAGTGGGGGGATGAATGAGGGGGTGAGCGGGGGGTAGGGGGGCAGAGTGGGGGGTGGGGGGGAATGAGTTAGATTGAATTAGGGGGTGGGTGGGCCAGAATAGTTTGTGGGGGGATGAGTGAGGTGGTGGGGGGGGATAGTGTGGGGGGTTCAGGTGGCAGAATATAGTGTGTGTTTGTGTGGGGGGGTAAGTTCAGTCGGGGGGATCGACCTGCAAACTTTTCACAATGGATGGGGCGGGTGGGCGAGTATTTTGTGGGGGGGTGGGGGGAGAATAAGTCAGGGGGGGTGAGCGTGGGGGGCAGAATAGTGGGGGGTGAGTGAGGGGTAGGCAGAGTAGCATAGGGGGGGGATGAGTGAGGGGGGTTGGGGGGCAGAAAACGTGTGTGGTGGGGGGGGGGGGGAGGGGGGGGGGGGTGGGGGAGGCAGAATAGTGTGTGGGGGAAAAGACACTGTAGAGCAGGGGAAAGATGAGCGGGGGCACACACGCACGCACAATCACCCTTGCTTTATGCAAAAAAAATGTAGGCCTGAAAAAGTTTGGTCAGTAATCTAATGTGAAAAGTTTGGCAGGTCAATAGCCTTTTTTCAGCAGTCAACTGTGTATGTGTTGTTCAATCATTTTCTGACAACAATCCTTAGGATATTTCGAAGGGGCAAGATATGTATTTACATCATTCTGTTGCCAACCTTTGTACTCACGTCTGTAGATAGGAGATAGGACAGAATTTCACTGAAAATAGGTTGTCTTTCTTGATAATTATGATCTTACAGTATTGAGAAAAATGTGTGAAAGTCTGCCATTCTGAAAAACAGAGAACATTTTGAATTTGGAGCACATTTGAGATGGCAACCAGCTGGTGAATCTTTTTCAATAGGCCTTCTGGTCTGTAATCCACTGTGAAAACCCTGACAGGACAATAGGCCTAATTTTCCCAGTCATAGACTCTGTATGTGCATTTCAATCATTATTTTCAGCACTTTCCTTTGGATATTGCAAGGGGGACAACTTTATTTTCATTTGTTTTAGTTTAGTCAACCCTCGTAAACATGTATGTTAGGAAATAGGACAGAATAGTGCTGAAAGTACTTAATCGTTCATGAATATCACCTTATAGTACAATGTAATAATGCATGAAAACAAGTCATTTTGGAAAATGGCGGCCATATTGAATTCTGAGCAAAAATTGACGTGGCCCCATGTTTTAATTTCTTCCAATGGGCCTTCTGGTCAGTAATCCACAGAGAAAAGTGCGGTAGGACGAAAGGCCTAATTTTCCCAGCTGATGACCTGTCTAATAGTGTAGCTTTGGTATACTGCCATGCTTTGTGATGTAGACATGCCATCATTTATGCAGACCTCTTGGTAACATGCAGTTTAGGCTACATAGGCCTACAATGTTATCGTCAAATTATCGTTATCGTGAAAATTCTAAAAATTATTGAGATAACTTTTTTTGCCCATATCGCCCACCCCTACCCCTTAGGTTTTTTTTTCAAAGTGAAAGTGATGTACTGTCTCTCAAATCCTTTCCTCCTCAGGTTTCAGCATGGATGATAGACTCTTCTGGAGTCCCTTTTCTATCCTCCCTGAACTGTAGCTGCAGTACATGTACATTTGGAGGAGCGTTTTGTCTCTCAGTTCAAACGAGACCAATCAGAGATGGTAACCTAACCCCCCCCTGCCAATGCTAGATGCACATGATGTTATGTGTTTGGCACTACTCACAGGCAGGCAGGGAGACAGGCAGGCAGGCAGACAGACAGACAGACAGACAGACAGACAGACAGACAGACAGACAGACAGACAGACAGACAGACAGACAGACAGAGTCATTGCAATAGAACCTGCAGGGGCCAGATAACAAGAGCAAGATGGCAACATAGCCCTCTTTCCAGTACTGGATGCACATTCTTTTTTTTGTTTGGCGCCACCCACAGGCAACTCAAAACAGTACAGACAGACAGACAGACAGACAGCAAAGGTGTGAAAAGTAGACGTAAAAGTAAATAAAAAAGAAACCAGTGTTCTTGTCTTGTGACATGTACATGTCTTGTACATGTTTTATCAAATTGATTAATTAGTGGACGAATGAACATTAATATAGGATTAGGTATGTGTATGTATATTGCCTGTCTTCTTAGATTAATTGAATGGCTTGGATGAATGGATAGGTTGCATTTTAAAACAACAATAAAAACAGTTTTTTATATTTTACTTTAAAAGCCCCTTGAGGTACGGGCATTGGAAATTAGCCTATGGCTACAAATGCTATGATACTTATCTGTTAGGTTGTTGTACAGCCTACATTATGTGTATTTGTCCCTATTCAAATAAACCATAACTGAACTGAACTGATCACCTCTGCATTCGTTGGATCACATTTTGGTGGGTTCTTGCTGGGTTTTTAGCGTTTTCCACTAACAACACAGTCTATCCACCTACAGTAGGTACAATGGATTTACTGGTGTAACAGCTTTGTAATATAATGTGCAAGTGGTGTACGTACACCACAATTTTATTACACCTCTGACAGACAAACATTGTAAATTATAGGTCATTGTAATACCTGGACCAACCCCCTCTGCAAGCCAGGTAATGAGAGACAATGCACTTCTTGAAGTGGTAGTGAGGAGAGATAACTGATGGAGCAAGGCTCATATTCCTAACAAACAGTGCAGTTCTGAAGGGTCCTTCATAGGAAGCGAAAAAACAAACACACTAATGATGAATACAATAACACAGCCCGATTCCCTTCAGATTCTTCTAATTCCTGTAATTCAATCAACAGTTTCCAGTAAGCTCTTGTTTGAAATGTGGCCTATAATGGCTTACTTGACCTTTTGGGAACAGTCAGTGTCTGACATGACAGAGTCATGTTACCTCCACTAATGTGTGTGACCTTTCAACTTCATCAGATATTGTTAATGTTCTCACAGTTTTTGTCACTGACTTGTATTCACACAAAAAATCCCCCTTCTCTACAAAGTGTCATGTCATTTTACCGTAGAAGAGGGTGTCTGCCTCTGCCATACAATATGCAGGGTTTCATATTCATATTAGTCAACGTTATGCAGGAGTCTACTTCAAGGACTGGCAGCTTTGTCCAAGGGCTTTCAGCTCACACTTTTTTGTTCATTATTCCATGAAAAGTCACATGCCAAACTTTTTTTTTTTCTCTGCTAAAGCCTAAAATATTGTTTTGACAGCATGGAGATATTGGCAGTTCCCCTCTATGAAACTGACAAGAGCCTGCCAAGAAAATAATTGATCTAAATCATTCTATCGTTGGTGTGCAGTGACGCCATTCACAGCCAATTTCAAAAGCACATAGTACCCTTGTTCTCGGACTGGGCCTTTGACTAATGTCCCATCTCAGTGGATCTGCTCCAGCCAACATAATAACATTAAAAAGCTACAACCACCAAAGACAGATGGGGCTTTGCACTGATGCTAATGAAAGCCAATATCCAACAATGTCATCACAATGAGCAAATGAATGTATGCATCATAGATCAAGCAGCATGGCTTGATGCATTGGGTATACGTACGTAGTAAGTGATGTGAATGTGAATGTAGCAAGTTGTTCAGAGTATGCTGAAACCACATAGGGGGAACTGGAACTTGTCACCAATGGCATTCTATACGCTATCCGGTAATACTTTACTATATTGTAACAAAACAAAAAAAAGTCTCAAGAAACAGTCATGGATGCTTGATGTGCAGTTTGACAGCTGCTATGAATGTATTACGAAGCACCCGTAAAATGTTACCCATTTATCCAATCCAGACATGAAAAATGCAGTTTGTGCATGCAGGCTACTTCCTTGGAATGATAAAAGATCGTATATTATATCAATCGAAATAGAGGAATCATCCTCATGTCATATCTGACTTTTTTGCGAGTTTAAAACCAAGTCATGCTGTCTGTGCCCCTGTTACAGTAAACAACATTAAAGTCCTGTCAAATCCAGAGTCCAAGATGGGGCAGGTGATATGTGGGGAAAGATGGCTGGCGACGATTAAGCCAGATCATATCCTCTTGCACAGGTGCCAAGTTGTATTGTATATCACTAGCCCCCCTACTCTGACTGACTGCCTCCACTATCTGTTTCATGACCCAGTTATTCTTCCAGATAGAAATACCGGTTTTATCCCTCACCAGATACCTGAAACTCCATAGAGGCAGATCTTTTTTTCAGTAGTGTGCAGAATATGGGCCATTTTTTTTTCATCAGCAATGTGAGGAAAGGTCTACTCTTCCCCTCTCAGCCCCCTCTGTTCTTAAAATATCTGGCCAGTTCCCTGGGCTACCGCTAAGCTGTCAACAATCCCATTACCAAACTGTGCCACTGACAACACAAACATGGAGAGCGCAACTTGCATCAGTCAGGGTCAATACATGGGTTTCTTGTTTCTCTTTGCATTGACGATGCTTATGGTGATGTATTTGTGTGTGTGTATGTGTGTGTCTGTTAATACGTGTGTTCCTATTTGACCTGAGCTAATGCGTAAGGTCAGGGCTAGCTCTGCTCTGTGTGCTGTGGCTGTCCATAACTAGATTATCTGGGCCCAGAGAGATTAGCCGACCTGCATCAGAAGGTGTCGCAGGGCCAGTTAACATCACTGGTGACCTGTTACTGGTCAGTAAGACACTTCAGGCAATACTTGGTAACCATTCCAAGATAGTACTGGCATAGCCCACAGACTTCACCCACAGTCCTCATAGACTATTATTAACTAGTATTATTAATTAGGTTTAATTTACTGAATAGGGTGTGTGACACATGAGGCAGATTAAGCACGCGCACACGCACGCACGCATGCGCACACACACACAGAAAACTACGTCATTTTGCAATTTCCACAAATCTATGCCCTATAGTTGGTACATTATTCACGTTATCGCTGAGTTGGGCAAGTTTTCTCTTCAACTGATGTACAATTACTACAATGGGCTTTTTCAGTGCACTTTATACCCCATCTATCAGCTTGCCCTTCACTCCCCTACTCCAGACTCCAGAAACACAGGGGGAAATGATGGGGCTTATTTTGGGCCATTCTCACAGTGTAATCTGAAAGAGAAGGAGGTGATTCACTGTCTGTCTGTAGCTGCCCATAGTGTGTGTGTGTGTGTGTGTGTGTGTGTGTGTGTGTGTGTGTGTGCGTGCGTGCGTGCGTGCAAGCATGCATGTGTGTGTGTGTGTGTGTGCGTGTGCGCGCGTGCGTGCGTGCGTGAGTGTGTGTGTGTGTGTGCGTGCGTGTATGCGTGTGTGTGTTTGTGTGTGTGTGTCTGTGTGTGTGTGTGTGTGTGTGTGTGTGTTTGAGATAGATAGAGAGAGAGAGAGAGAGAGAGTTAGGGTTTTTAACAGTTTTCCCACCCTGCCTTTTAGAAGAAAAAAAGCCCTAATCTAGATAACAGCCCAAGAGAATGCGATAGACATGTTTCCATGGTTACCAGTGCACGCAGTAGACAGATAAAGAAAACCTACACAGAGTAATACTGCGCCCGGCATCTGACCCACAGAAAGTTTTTATACTATTATGGCTCCGACGCTTAAACAGTATTGATTATCATACTTTTGGATGTCTTTTTTGTCACCGTAACTGCATGAGTCTGTGTCTGTGTCTGTGTCTGTCTCACCTGCTGTTGCTTACTGATGCATGTAAGGGGCCTGATGACAACACAGAGGGCCACTGGCAGCCTTTTTCCAGGCCCAGGGCAAAACCATCTGAAAGGGACCCCCTCTCAATACATACAAAACCCCTACCCCACTTTCCCTGGTTCCAGGACAATATACCCCTTCACCCACAACTGCACTGGCCATCTGGCATACTGGGCATTTCCTGGTGTGCCCCGCATATATATATATATATTTGTTTTTTGTTTGTTTGTTTTTTTTGTTACATTTCTGAAAATAGGGGCCCACCGGTGCAGGGGCCCACCGGTGCAGGGGCCCACCGGTGAGTCAGTTCTGCGCTGTTAATTATGATGGGCCCTTTTAAGCCAAAAGTGCCCGGGCTCTATTTCTCCTCCAGTCCAGCCCTGCGTTTGCCCCCACCCCCCAAACCTGTGTCTGTCAGCAGGCCTGCCAACACCAGTGGCAGTACAGGGGCAAGGACAGGCTCTCTGGCCACCAACAAAGACAGCACTTAGAGTAATGACGCTTTCACTACCATCAGGGCACCATTGGAAGTGAAACCACAAACCAAGAGAGCCCTAATTAGAGAGAGCGTACGTAGCTGTTGAACTAATAGGCACATTTCCACAGGGGAAAGTAAAACCTATTAGCCACGACATAATTGTATTTTATTTTTAGAGAGGCAGAAGCTCTTTGCTGAAAGGGTGGAAGAAGAGGCAGTGCCCGTGATCGTGACTGGAGGGCAACAGTGACAGTGTGGCTTTTGACACCCCTGCCCCACGCACGCGCAAGGTGGAGGGTTGAGGTGGGGGCCCTGACACCTGCACAAAATGTGCTGTTTCATGTTTCACATGGATTCTCATGTGACGGAGGTGTTTTTGAACGGTTCGTCCCCCTCGGGCTGCAAACCTGCCACCTCGTCAACTATATCAGTTCAGACATGGGAGACACAGTACGAGACCGCTGAGCTAAAGGGCCAGTCCGATAGCCCATCGCTACCGCAATGTATTGAGGCTTCGGGAGGGAAGTTTACCAACGTTCCACACCACACTCTGCTAGTTGGCCTCTGCTACACTCTCCCCCCTAAACCTCACTCCCATCTTGTGTCACGGCACCACTGTGATGGAGCTGTTCCTGCACAGTTCGCCCCCTCGGGGCCGCAAACCTGCCACCTCATCAACTACATCAGTTCGGGAATGGGAGGCACAGTACGAGACCACTGAGCTAAAGGGCCAGTCCGGTAGCCCATCGCTACCACACTGTATTGAGGCTTCGGGAGGGAGGTTTACTAACTTTCCATGCCACACTGTGCTAGTTGGCCTCCGTTACACTCACATCTCAGTAACGTGATCAGGCTTGCATTGAAAGTATGTGGCCATTGGCAACAGCTCCTATATCAGCAGAAGAATCTTATCTTATAATGTGGGTACTGGATCTATCAATTGCACCGTCCTTAGAATTCATAAACTCTCCAACTCTTCCGAGGGGTGGATACATTTTGTGATGTAGTGGATTTGGCTAATCATCTCCATTCCATTTTTTATTTGTTTGGACACCCATTCAAATATGAGTCCAAGTAAGTTTTGGGTTAGGGTTCAAGAGATTGAGGGACATGTTTACTGTAGTAGTAGTGTAGTACTGTACGGCACTTTAAAAAAGTCAAAACTGTAACCACTAACATATGGTGATAACAATGTCTTATGGTCAATGTTTTATTTATTTATTTATTTATTGAGAGTTGCACTACTTTCTTTTTTCTGTTTCTCATATGTACTGTCTTGGTTGAACCCATTTTCTGAGGGATGGGAGACTGGACTTTCCATTCCTTGGTATTTCACTGTACACGCTCTCTTACAGGTTGAAACCAAGTGAGCTTGACGTGAGTTTGAGGGAGGAAGACTCCCTGGCTTTGTTCCATGATGTGCAACAGAACAGGGTGTACAGGGGGGCGCTGTGGCGCAGCGCGCTAAGCCCCCCACATTTGGGCTTGCATGCCCACGGGGACCCCGGTTCGAGTCCGGCCGGGGTCATTTCCCGATCCCACCCCATCTCTCTCTGTCCCACTCGCTTCCTGTCACCATCTCAGACTGTCCTATCAAATAAAGGCATAAAATCCCCTAAAAAAAAAGAACAGGGTGTACAGAGGTCACATGTTACCAAACGTATCAATTCAGGTTGTAGAAAGTAGAAACCCTGATTTCTATCCAACACACGAGACTACACTGGCTACAACTCACTTTAATTCTGAATAAAGCTTGATTCCGCTTTGAAACCGTCATGTAAACACTTCCCAAATAAAGGAAACATCAAAGTAAACTCAACATAATTATTTAATTTTGAATGATCAATTCGGAATTAAAAACGTCATGTAAATGTAGCCATTGAGTAACTGGTCTACCTTGACAGCGTTGATGGCTTTACCTCCAGTGGAAAGAGGAGCAGGTGGTTTATGGAGATATCACACCACTGCAGTGCCAATGACACAATGTTGGACAACAGCCACCAGGAAGCATCTCTGTTTTTTTTGTTCTTTTTTCACAAGCTATAGTCTCTGTCTCTCTCTGTCTCTCTCTGTCTCTCTCTCTCTCTCTCTCTCTCTCTCTCTCTCCCTCTCTCTGTCTCTCTCTGTCTCTCTCTGTCTCTCTCTGTCACTCTGTCTGTCTGTCTGTCTGTCTGTCTGTCTGTCTGTCTGCCCCCACAGAGAGAGAGAGAGAGAGAGAGAGAGAGAGAGAGAGAGAGAGAGAGAGAGAGAGAGAGAGAGAGAGAGAGAGTCATACTATGTTACAGAACATTTTCTGAGGACAGAATGAAACTGAATACTTTGCGGAAATTATGCTCAAGACAGCAGTAAATCAGTAAGGCTGGTTTTTGTAATGGCATGGTGAAGGTGTCTGGTTTTTGTCATGGCATGGAGCAGGTGTCTGGCTTTGCATACCGAATGCCATACCAGGAAGCAGTATGGAATTCATAAATTAACTAAACACACCTCAAACATGTTCAGACTAATAATGCTACAATGCTGTAGAAGCAGTGCACAATGACTCATAAGTAGAAACTTTAGAGAAAGAATTATTTTAATGACATTCCACCTATGTCAACCAATTTTTTAAAAATCTTTTTTTAATCTTCATTTGTTCCCACTGACCTTATAACATAAAATAGTGGATGACGATTGTTTTGTCTGGACAGGTCATCTGGCATGCATTTTCCCAGTGACCGGACAGTCCTCAGGGGCTGGTGCTTTTCTGTTGTTTTGTTGGGTTTTTTTTTGTTTACGCGCTTGTTTGTTTGTTTGTATTTTTTCCCATTAGCGACCTGGAGCCCGTTTCTTGAAAGTGTCGAAGCTAGCCACCAACTTAGTAGGTTGCCAATGGGAAATTGCATTGCAACCAAGCAAGTTGCTAACTTAGTAACAATACTGTTGAGAAACGCACCCAAGGACTGTGTGAGTGGTTGGTCTATGCAGGTAGAGTACAGTACGTCCCTAAGACAGACTACTGTAAGTGAAGGTGTAGCTAACTCCTTCTGCATTCAGTTTGACAGGAACAAGAACAGGCTGCACGAGTACAATCAGCCGCATCATCAGCAGATCTCACTACAGCTGCCCCAACATGAGTCTGACTCAAACAAGAAGCCCATTATCTCCAGCTTCCCACCAGCGTTCGCCCACCCTCCAGTACCACCACTGTCCATTGGCTACACCAGTGGCTCCTAAACTGGGGGCCAAGACCCCTAGGGTGGGGTCGCAGAGGTACTGCAGTGGGTCCAGGACAGAAGAGGCTGGTTGCATAAAACCTTGGATACGCATGCTTTCATATAATATAACCATTCCATTAAGTGGTTATACGGTTAATAAATGTGTTGACTTCCTGAGAATTTAAGTGAAAGCCCATTGGGAAACTCCAACTCCCATTGTCATTGTGACACAGCACTCCACAGCACACAAGTGAACACTGCACACTGCACACAACGAAATTGCATTTATGCCTCACCCGTGCAAGGGGGCAGCCCTCAGTGGCGCCCCATGGGGAGCAGTGCGGTGGGACGGTACCATGCTCAGGGTACCTCAGTCATGGAGGAGGATGGGGAGAGCACTGGTTAACTACTCCCCCCACCAACCTGGCGTGTCGGGAGTCGAACCGGCAACCTTTAGGCTACAAGTCCGACGCCCTAACCGCTCACCCATGACTGTTCACATTGAAATTAGCAATATTAAGGGACAAAAAAAATGTCTGGCTTTCGGAATAAGGGGCAGTAGCGGGGTTTGTAGAAAATATGCTTGGTTCCAAAAGGGAGACCCAGCAGAAGTTTGGGAACCACTGTGCTAATCCAAACCGAAGCCAGCACTCAGTGCCACCAACATGACACTCCCTCGCTCCCCCCTACTCTGTCGTTACTGCTCCAGCACTCGAGTAGAGTAGTACACTAAAGTTCCCCTCTGTGTGGGAGTAAAGTAGTATACTAAAGTTCCCCTCTGTGTGGGAGTAGAGTAGTACACTACCCCTCTGTGTGGGAGTAGAGTAGTACACTACCCCTCTGTGTGGTTGTGCTGTAAAGTGCTGAGTGAGGCGGAGTTCCATACAGGCAGGTCACAGGCAGGGTGCATTCCTTCCTTCTGTGGAAGCAGTATGGTTGCCAGATTGGGCGGTTTCCCTCCAAATTGGGCTGTTTAGGATGATACTCTGTGGGTAAAACATGACTTATTGGTAGGGTATTTTTTGCAGACCATAGAAGCTATGGGGTTTTGTTCAAATAGGGGTTGGATTTAGATTTAAATTTACATATGGCGGCCCAGGCGTGGCTCTGGCCTTTGGACTGCTGTGCGGGCGACTCGGGTTCGATTCCTAGTCTGGGTCATTTCCCGATCCTTCCCCGTCTCTCTCTCCCATCTCGCTTCCTATCTCTTCTCCAATATCCTGTCTGAAAAATAATAAAATCCCCCCAAAATAATATATAAAGATTTACATTGTCTCAATTGTCCATTGAGAAGGAAGATTGTGCACATCCCAGGTTAGGGTGGTGCAGGAAAGAATCTGAAAAAGACCTCAATGACCGAAATAGAGTTCTGCCACGGAATAAAAGACAAAAAATGGTTTCAAGGGCTGACTCCTCAGTTAAAAACTGGAAATCATCAGCCACATCTGGCAACCCTGGACAATGGGCAGCAGTGGCCGTTGCTGTGGCAGATTGCTCTTCATTAGTCAGTGTGGCAGCGTGGGCTGGCTTCCAGAGCAGAGTACATCCCGCCTGCTGCATGGGACTAGTGACAATGGAGGGGTTGTTAAGAGCTTTCGCTAGTATAGGGCACATACTCTCACAGTTGCCTGGGGGATTTTTTGATGGCCAGGCTGCATATGCATGCACAGATAGGGACTAAATGATGCTTTAGCACCTGCCCCTTTGCCCTAAAATGAACACCTTTTTGAAAGTTACTTTTTTTTAACTTTTTTGTCACAATATGATATGGTGCATGTTGACATTATCATCTAGAAATGCTTGGTGATTAAAAGTGTGTGATAATAATGCCCCAAAATAATATGTAGCCTCTATAGTCGATAGCCTAGTAAGGCAGCCGGAAGTTCCACATAAAATGCATATATGGGTTTTACACCTTTTGTAGCTTTCTTTATAAACAGAAAACAAAAGCTGTGTATACTTCCTGGGGTGCTGTGATGCAGGGCACCAATGTGCCATAGCCAGGGCTGTGCTGGGGGAGAAATAGGGCCCGGGCACTTTTGGCTTAAAGGGGGCCCTCATAATTAGCTGTGCAGAACTGACTCACCGGTGGACCCTGCAATCTTGTGGGCCCCTATTTTCAGAAATGTTTTAAAATGTTTTTTAGATTTCTGAAAATAGGGGCCCACAAGGGTGTGGGGCCCACCGGGAAATGCAAGCTATGCCAGATGGCCAGTCCAGCCCATGCCACTGCATAAAGGCAGGTTACCCATGGGGAGTCAGGTGCGGCCTGGGTCATTTCCCTACCCCTATCTCTTTCAGTCATGTGCTTCCTGTCACCACCTCAACTGTCCTATCTAATAAAGGCAAAAGTTAAAAAAAACAAAAAAAAACACACACTTCCTCTGTTTCAAATCTTCACGTCATTGTGCCATTTTCTATTCAGTTGAAGGAGAAGATTGTAAACATCCTAGGAAAAGGAGCAGGACAAAGGCTGACTGTAGTTTTTTGGAGTGAAGGGTCCACACACTTAAAATCCTTTTTGTTGTCTTTTACTATTTCATGGCTGGATTACGTTTCCACTCAGCTTTTTTCAATTCAACCTGTAGCCCGTATTCTATCCAACCTGTAGCTAACATTTACATTGGCAGTGCAAACCAGTTGAATGCTTCTGGACAATTCATTATTATACGATGTGTCCGCACAAAAACAAACCAGCAGCACTCACACACATTGCATCGTTGGGATTGGACACTGGGAGGTCTGCCAAGATGGCGAACGCCGTTGCCTCTGTTTATCAGAGCCCTCTGATGCCTTGCTGATCAAAGTGGAGCACCCACCTGCATGGCCCTTTTGTGCAAATCAGCTGCAATGGAGAACCAGATGGGAGGAGCGCAGTGCTGAACCGGTCATCAGGCATACAGGGCATTGTCCTGGTGCATTGGGCAACAATCCTCGGGTGCAGATGCTGTTGTTTTTTGTTTACTTGTTGTTGTTTTTTCCTTCTGAGACCAGCCCTCAATTTAGGTGGGGCTGCCCACTGATTTATCTTCGATAAGACTACAAACAGTGGACTGAGGTAATCATAGTATCATTGAAAAGCAGGGAGCTGATCCATGCCAAAAATGCCTGGGCTATTTTTCAAACATAGTCCAGTCCTGAATGAGAGGATGGAGAGGGAGGGTGGTGGGGAATGGTGGGGTACCATATGTGTATTTTACATCACAACAATGTACTCAGGATCCATTTAGGGGACCATCACGGAGAGGGGCAGGCCTTGTCATCTGAAACAATGAAGGCTGATTCGCCTCACTGGAGAGTGGCTGATGGTGATGAAAGTATTTAGAAATTACAATACAAAAACACATGCCTGGCCCGGGGTTCGATTTCCGGCCCGGGTCCTTTGGCGACCCCTCCCCGACTCTCTCCCCATTCGCTTCCTGTCCACCTCTCATACTGTCCTGTCCATAATAATGAAGTCTAAAAGACCAAAAAATATATTTACCCCCCCCTCCAAAAAAAAAAAAAAAAAACACGCCTACCTGATGTATGGTGAATGGAGGTTCTCCATCATTATTATAAATACACTATAGCCATACTAGCCAAATAAGAAGAGACAGTGTTTGTAAATGTAGGCCTACAGTAAATTTAACTGATCCTATTCTCTCAGTCACGGTATAGTTCCTTTTTAATTTTTACTTTCCTAGTTTGTGTTGCTATTTATTCTTACTCTTTTGTACACTTTGACCATGCACTTGTGTCTGAGGTAAATAAATAATTGAATTAAATTAAATTGAATTGAATTGAGTGCATTAGGACATCGGGTAAAGCACATATGGAGTGACATGTAGTACACTCACCGGAAACACTTAATAATGTCCGGAAACTTAATAATAATGCTTATAAAAAACGTAGTAAATAATAAACTAATGATGAACAAAACATTAACAAATGTTTTTTTTATCATTAACTACATTTTATTCATGCTTTATAAAACATCTACAAATAATATGTTCACAACTATACAAACCTTTTAACAGAGTATTTTTTATACATTTTCAAACAATTTGTAAATGTTGGCAAATATAAAATATTAACATAACATTTCTCAGTCATTTACAAACATTTGTTAATGTTTTGTTCATCATTTGTTCATTATTTAATAAGTGTTACCACTACTTTATAAGCAGACATTATCATAAAGTGTTACCCACTCACCTTATCGGACGGTTTCACCAAGTGCAGCCACTTGTAAGCGACCGAGGAGTCAACAAGCAGCAACAGCTGGTACGCTGACGCTGAGGGCTCATAACAAAACCACAGTGCCTGGCCTACATGTCTGCTGCTGTCAACTCACAAATGATACAGTAGGCCTTCCCATAAATCATGCATTGGCCACATTCTGTAATTCTCCACAACATAGGCCTAACCATATCCCATTTTACATGCAAATGAATAAACAGACATCACCATTTGTATTTTGCATGGAAACAGTTACTGTCAAAAGGCAGAGACACCCCTTATGGTCTGATGCATTGCATCCTTCCCTCTCTCTGATGCACAGCTGCTGACAGCTTGGGCTGGGCCCAAGACAAAATCATCTGAGAGCCCCCCCCCCTCTCAATACATATAGGTAATGCAACCCAATTCTGAACCAAATCTCAGCTTCGGTGCTGACCCTGCGGAGCATGGGAAACAGGTGAATAACGTTTCAATTAAGGCCTAGCAGTGGCTGTGGGCACAAACTAGATTGGCCATCCCATCAGGGAGCCGTCGGAGCTCAACATGGTCTACATATTCCTATTCATGTTCTCGCCAAAGCCATCACTGAATGTGTTCCATTTCTAATGATTGAAAAGCCACATGAGTTACAGCTTTTACTGGGCCAAATGCTTAATAAAGTAGATCACCCAGTTGGTTTATGGGTCAAAGTTGTACAAAGTTGGAATATATGTGTGCATGCGTATCCATCCCCTGTTGACTTCTGATTCTACCAAATTATTTATATTTCTTGACGATAAAAATATCTCTCATTACAGATTTACAGAATCCATACTGAAGCTCTGTCTGAATCAGATCCCCCATCTATACTGTTGTCAAAGTGTACATTGCCTTAAGTGCTGAAAGTTTCTCAAAACTGCTCTGCACTATTACTGGGCACGGTCAGCTCACAGGAAATGGATTATGTGATTGGATTTTGAACCAATCAATGGACTGTAACATCATTAACAAACCCACAAGATCGGTTGGTAATTTTTTCATGTAAGGGTGGGTCTGTTCGTATTCAGAATGGCATCCGTTCTTCATGTCCTCCTTCCTATCTGTGGGTAACATACTGCCAGTGAGTGTGGTCATAATGGGGTTTGGCTATAGCAGGGGTGGGGAACCATTTTCCTTCGAAGGACCACTTTAAATTCCTCCAAGGGCTGTAAAAGTCCTCCGAGGGCCGCATTATGAACACCAGGATTTCCACCTGCACTTCAGGCCTTCATTGAGGGCAATCAACTTTAAAACAGACCCCACCTTCTCTAGGTTCCCCTGAATATAACCTAATACCTATAACCTGATTCCTTTACGTATTCAACCGGATCACAGCGCACTCTCGATTAAAAGGTGCCAAAACATAAACAAAAACTGTGTAAAATAGAAAGAAAAATGTCTGCACACTTAAATCCTCTTTGTGTTCTTTTTAATAATACCAATAATAATAATTTAATAATAATAAGATTCCTTTACAAAATATATCATATGTCATGTGAAGCAGCATAACATTAATATTATGTCGGGGGTCGGATAAAACGGCCTCAAGGGCCGTAAATGGCCATCGAGACATAGGTTCCCCACCCCTGGGGTATAGCTACCCATGTTGATATTTGTGATGCTGGGTGGTCCATAGCAGCCATCACTGCTGGCTATAATGGTGAATACTCTCATCTCCAAATACAATTACGGTGGACCTGGACCCCCTCTGCCTTTGACAGCTTTAAGAAAAGGTATTGTATAGGCTATTAGATCATGGGGCCTAAATTTATTCTTGTCGAGACCTTGGTACACCCCCCCCCTGTGTGTGTGTGTGTGTGTGTGTGTGTGTGTGTGTGTGTGTGTGTGGTGTGTGTGTGTGTGTGTGCGTGCGTGCGCGTCTCTCAAATGTGTCCAAGACTCCACACTCTGATACCTCAGTGGCTCTTTGCGCATCGTTTGACATTACACAGAGGCTATCGGTTTTCTTTGAATTGTGTATCCAAAGTCTGATAGGTTATCCAAGAGCAATTGACGCAAATTCATTTAGCTTCACGTAGTGCGTAAAAGGAAACGAATCGCTTGAGCATGATGGCCAAAGCTACGTGACGCTGTGTCACAAAATACAGATGAGAAGCATTGAAGTTGTGTTCATGCATAGCAGATTAAGCATACCTATCGGTTTTGCGTTTTGACATTAAAATTGATCCACAAGCCTACATTTCCCACAAAGCACCACCGATTTATATGCAGCAGAAAAAGTAGGCGGACCTAATACAGCTCATGTGGAGGCGGTAAGGAGAGGAGTACTGAAGTGCAATTTAACTGTAAACGAGACACCGCTTCTGAGGGACTGGAGTTTCGATATCATGGAATTAAACGTGGACTGTTTTGTGGACATTTCGCGTCGCTGAACGACTTTCTTCTGCTGTCACCCGTTGCCATCTCTTCATCTTGGGAAGGTAAAGTTCGCCGTAACTCAAGTCGTCTTGAGGTGTGACTGAATGGAAAGCGAGCATCTTCCTCCTCAAGCTTACCTGGCTAGTCAATAACTCTACACTCTCATTAAGACATGAAGTGTTACAATTCCATGGGGTGTACTAAGATCGTGTTTAGCTCCATGCACTATTTGCTTGACTGAGACATGTACAGGAGATGAAAATGGCAGGTTGCGCTTTGGGGCGATACAGACAGTGAAGAAGACAACAGAGCACTGGAAGTGGATAGACGTCCAAGCAAGGAGGACAATTTAGTTAAGCTAACTTACCCCCCTAGCTGGAGTTGATCCTCAGCACATCTAGGTCTACCAAGATTACATGTAAACTCATTATTTCTGTGATATTATGAGACGGTTGTCAGCCAAGCCTAGACTGTAAAATCAATTTCAGCCAAACATTCGGCAAGTTCCACCCGGGCGCAAGAGGGATCAGGTGGAATGTTACGCTCCGATGTAATCTCCTCCTGTCTCTTTGGATAACTATCTAAATGTCGTGGGGTTTTTGTTCTGTGAATGGCAGCAAGACGTAATGTAATGACAGTTATGTCTGACTGTTGTTAGTCAAGGGGTTTACAAGGAGGCAGCAGCTAATCGAGGTACTTCGACAGGAGCGCAAACGCTCGTATAGGCTTCAGTCAGTCAGCAAGTCAACCGATAAGCCCCTTTTGAGGCCTCCTATATACGTGATGCAACATTAGCTATGTAATCTTTAGTACATCATTGTTATATTTAAGGTATAGTGGGGCATGAATACACGCAAGGCAAGTGTACGTTGCTGTTCTGAATGGCCATGTAAAATCAGCGTTGCAGTCGTGTCAGAAACTACTACTGAAGCTACCCACACACCTGACGTACACAGTTTTGCCGTTTGAAAGGGAAGTGGTCGCGTCGCGCAGCATCTCGGTGCTTGAAAGTGACGCGCTGCTCTTGAGCGTGTTGTCAAACTTGCAGGCGCTGACAGGCTGCGTACTGGTAACGTAGCTTACCTCGCTCTCCTATCGCAACCTTTGCATATCAACCATTCTTATTAGATTACATCATTATTGTATACGGTTGGTCTCTTAGTGAACATTTTAGCAGCCAACTTTATTATATTTCTATCATTTTATTTTATAATTATATGTGGTAGGCCTAGAATATTTCTTCTTTATGTTTATTTAATTTGGTAATTTGGTTTTATTGGTTAATTACTGCGTTAATAACTCCAATAAAATATAACCCACAAGTATTATACTGCCTTTAAGTCGCCCATGCATTAGAAGCAGAAAATGACTTAATTTACTTTTCTATGAGTATTAAATACAATCTTATTTAATCCCCCGTCTGCTGCTTGATGGCAAAACAAAGAACTCTTTTTGACTACTCTCTGTCACACTTTTCAATCAGTTGCACACTTCCGAAATTCTATCCAGCGTTTAAAACTTGTTCTTGGTATTGACACAACACCATGCTGTTATCCATGTCTGTCTAAGTCCTGTTTACTTTCCCTAAGGAACAGGGAGGCAAAGACAATAAATCATTCCCCTCAGTAGACCAAGACAGTTTGTCAACACAGCACATATGCCATGGCCCAGATTAAAGAGTATTCTAACAGACTGTTTATGATCTGCTTATTGGGAAATTGATGAAGAATAGAAAGATGAAACTCTGAACCAAACTCATGGAACATCAGGTGTGTGTGTGTGTGTGTGTGTGTGTGTGTGTGTGTGTGTGTGTGTGTGTGTGTGTGTGTGTGTGTGTGTGCGTGTGCGTGCGTGCGTGCGTGCGTGTGCGTGCGTGCATGCGTGGGCGTGTGCATGCGTGTTTGTGTTTGTGTGATGTCTATTCAACATTCTCTCTGTCTCTGTCTGTCTCTCTGTGAATAATGACCCTGATGAAGGTGTAAGCTAAGACGTTGGTCAAATAAAATCACATTATATTAAGGTCTGAGTGTACGACTGACGACAACTATTTTCATGAAACAACCAAACGACATGATATCCTGTGCCATGATGATGGCACATCTTATGTCCTCATCAGTGATGAGCAACCTGAATTTAGAACCTATACAATCTACTGCTACCACATATTCCAAACTGCATGATTTTACCTGTCAGTAATCAGATAGGGCAAGCCCATCACTGGTCCTCAATGTCCTATGTGTGATGAGTATTAATTTCTGACTTAATGTGACACATTCCTGGTACCGCAACTTGTTGTAGTATGTTAGTGGCCCTCTCTCTGTATACCTCAAACTAATATGCTACTGATTGAGCCACTTAGTGCCACCTCTGTCTCAATACTTGACGAGCATTGAGGCTGTGAGATTGAGACTGTGGTCTGTATTGTACAGAAAGTCCCCATGTACACAACAACAACAACAACAACAACAACAACAACAACATCAATAGTAATAGTTTATATGGTAGCACCTTTCTAAACACTCACGGCCACTGTACCATATTACATGCATATTAGGCCTACTGTTTTTTTGTCCTGGCAGATTGAGTTCAGCTTTTGAAGCGAAATGTTTGTTCACTTACACTACAGGACAAAAGTCTGGAGGACACACCTTCTCATTCAATATGTTGTCGCTTTATATGCACATTGTAGATTCTAACTGATGGCATCAACACTTTAATGAACCCATATGGCATTATGTACCTCACTAAAATAGGGCTGTCAGCTGTGAATCAACCTGACTTCTGCAAAACACAAACTGATGGTGCCAACCCCATTACATTACATTGTATTTTACTTAGCTGATTTTATCCAAAGTGACTTTAAGTTGTTTTAGGTAGAGGTGTACATCGAAATACCGGCATGTTTCCCACCGACTATCATGAAAATCCGCTTAAATTATATTTCAAAAATAAATAGCTGCGTGCCAGTAAGCCATCTCCGGCACAGTTGCCGTCGGGAAACAGCCGTGTTGGTGTGGACACACTGTTTTCATGCATATTCCCTCGGCATGTCGGTACAGTTGGATGTTGGAATAACGGTATTTCAGAATAGCGCGCGGTCCCCGCATCAGCCATGGAGTGAGATAGGGAGTGGAATGTTGGGATTTGAACCTACAACCCTCTGATCCATAGACCATCTCCTTAGCCCTTAGGCCACAGCTGTCCCATCAACCCATTTTAGCCTGATGATGCTGCGTATACATTGTTTGACCTTTGGCGCCTGGAGCGACATATGCTGCATTCAGGCTCTTGAGAAAATGTGGGTATGTTGAAGATGTTGAAGTTTATATTACTGTAATGCTTTCCAGGTTCCAATGGGTTAAACTTCCAATGAGGATGTACATTTTGTTTAGATGCTTACATTTTATTTAATGTATTCACCTTTTAATCACAAGTGCGATGTACTTTTTTTAAAGGTGCAGTCCAACTAAAAAAGCAAGATGTCGGATAAGATGTCCAGCTTCCTCCACATCGGGGACATCTGTTCCCTGTACGCGGAGGGCTCCACTAATGGATTTATCAGCACACTGGGGTGAGTAGTGGGGAACACGCACGCAGGCACGCACACACACAGAGCACACTGGGGTGAGTAGTGGGGAACACGCACGCAGGCACGCACACACACAGAGCACACACACAGAGCACACACACTACACACACACACACACACACTACACACACACACTCACACAGAGCACACTGGGGTGAGTAGTGGGGAACACGCACGCAGGCACGCACACACACAGAGCACACGCACAAACACACACTACACACACACACACACACACACTACACACACACACTCACACAGAGCACACTGGGGTGAGTAGTGGGAACACACACACACACACACACACACAGTACACAAGCGCACACACACACACTACACACACACACACACACACACACACACACACACACACACACACTCACACAGAGCACACTGGGGTGAGTAGTGGGAACACGCACGCAGGCACGCACACACACAGAGCACACGCACACACACACACACTACACACACACACACACACACACACTACACACACACACTCACACAGAGCACACTGGGGTGAGTAGTGGGGAACACGCACGCAGGCACGCACACACACAGAGCACACACACAGAGCACACACACTACACACACACACACACACACTACACACACACACTCACACAGAGCACACTGGGGTGAGTAGTGGGGAACACGCACGCAGGCACGCACACACACAGAGCACACGCACAAACACACACTACACACACACACACACACACACTACACACACACACTCACACAGAGCACACTGGGGTGAGTAGTGGGGAACACGCACGCAGGCACGCACACACACAGAGCACACGCACAAACACACACTACACACACACACACACACACACTACACACACACACTCACACAGAGCACACTGGGGTGAGTAGTGGGAACACACACACACACACACACACACACACACACACACACGTGTCAGCGCGCACACACACACACGCACAGAGCACAAAGCACACTGAGTGTGTAGTGCTGGGAAGCCTCCAGTCCCCATATGACCTGGTCATTGACCCTAACCAAATACTCCAGACACCACCCATCACACCGGAAATGGACGTGCGCACGCACGCACGCACGCACGCACGCACGCACAATTGCCAGACATGGACGTGCACATGCACATGCACATGCACCCATACATGCACATCGACAGAGGTGAACACACCCACTAACCCACTTTATCCTACAGCTGCAATACACACACACACACACACACACACACACACACACACACACACACACACACACACACACACACACACACACACACACACACACACACACACACACACACACATCCCTCTCCGTTTTAAAATTACATATTTAACCATGAAGTGTTGAAAATGTACTTTTGCTGACTCTCCAATAAGTATACAGTGTGCCATTTTAAGAGATGTCGTGCTAAAAGGCACACTATGATCCAGGTTTACTGTAGTATGGTGATTTGGGAGACAAACAAACTTTATTAGACACCCACTGTTACCACACAAACGCTACAGCATGATTAACATTCATGGAAGTGGATTAAGGGAATGTCTGTCTAAGTGTCTTGCGTGCAAGTGTTTCTATGTGCCTTCAATGCGGCTTATTATGTATCTGTGTTGAGGCAGATGTTCATATTGCATATGATTCCAATACTTGATTTATTTTATTTTCTTTCTATAACTTGATCTTTATATCCTCTAAGGTCTACTCTACAGTGACAATCTTGAGCCCTTTCTGTCAGCAAAATGTTACACCAGATGCATCTCATGCTTCAAATAATTGAATTGCTGACATGCACGTTATTTCCTCTAAAGTGTAAAATGACAACATGAAAACCTTTCTTTCACCAAACATCCATTACTATCCGTCCCTTTATTCCATCATCAAGTGAAGCTAGTTGATGTTTTTGTTACAAAGTGTCATCAGAGTTTTTGTGATGGCTGAACCCTGATATAGGTCAATGGCACATGAAGAACAGGAACTGAGCACCCCCACTGCAGAGAGAGAGAGAGAGAGAGAGAGAGAGAGAGAGAGAGAGAGAGAGAGAGAGAGAGAGAGAGAGAGAGAGAGAGAGAGAGAGAGAGAGAGAGAGGAGAGAGAGAGAGAGAGAGAGAGAGAGAGAGAGAGAGAGAGAGAGAGAGAGAGAGAGAGAGAGAGAGAGAGAGAGAGAGAGAGAGAGAGAGAGAGAGAGAGAGAGAGAGAGAGAGAGGAATGCAGCGCGAGCAGTTGCACCAGAAAAAAAAAAAACAGAGAACAGGATAAAGTTTTTTTTTTAAAAGAGCGAGTTCTGAGAGGAAGGGGAGTTCATGTTTCGTATGCAAAGGGGAAGAGAACTGGGGGTTCTTTCTTGTGCGCGTGCGTGCACGTGCATGTGCGTGCATGTTTGGTGTGTGTGCTGTGTGTGTTGTATGTGCGCGCGTGCGTGCGTGTTTGGTGTGTGTGTGTGTGAGTATGTGTGGTGGGCGTCAATGGAGGTGTGACAGAGGATGAGAAACAGGTTGGTCACGTTTGGATGCTTTTGCAGGCTGGCTGGACTACTCCTTCTACTACTAGGCCCCTCTCTTGTTCCTCCATGCAAAGTGCACTGACAGGCAGCCCCCCTGAAGGGGAAGTGTGTGTGTGTGTGTGTGTGTGTGTGTGTGTGTGTGTGTGTGTGTGTGTGTGTGTGTGTGTGTGTGTGTGTGTGTGTGTGTGTGTGTGTGTGTGTGTGTGTGTGTGTGTGTGTGCGCACACGCATACACACACACACACGCACACGTAAACACACACACACACAGCTCTCTTGCACGTAGTGTACTGTCCTCAGCCACAGCTGTGCTCACATTACAGAGAGCTTGATATACTATGAGTATCAGTATATGTGTGTGTGTGTGTGCTTGATTGTGTCTAAGTTTGCCTGTCAGTCACCCACTGTTGTTTCCCTGACACAGAGCTCCCTCTCTCTTCTCTCTCTCTCTCTCTCTCTCTCTCTCTCTCTCTCTCTCTCTCTCTCTCTCTCTCTCTCTCTCTCTCTCCCTCTCAAACTGTAATTCCTCCCTGCAATCAGCCATCATTGGTCTGTCACTCTGCACTCAGTAGGTGATCACTAGTGTCAGCGAGGGCACAGTGTTCCTGTGTTGCTATTAGACTCTTATCTCCCCATGCCTTTGATTGGATCCATCACTGGAGAGGTTGCATAAAAGCATGTGAACAGTGCAACACAACCATCTCCTGCCAAGCTGGTTTAGTAATTTAAATGGGGGGTGGGGGGGGTTGGTCAAGTCATCCAGTCACCAAAATTGGTGCTAAAATAATCCAAATCATATTAACTGTACACTGTGTCAATCAAATGCTTTCTGTGAGGTGCATGACTTATTTCTGTGAATTCTTTGGTTATTCCTATTTTATTTTATTTTCTTTCTTTCTTTCTTTAATTCTTTCTTTAATTCTTTCTTTCTTTCTTTCTTTCTTTCTTTCTTTCTTTCTTTCTTTCTTTCTTTCTTTCTTTGTTCCTTTCTTTGTGTCTTCCTTTTGTTGTTCCTTTCTTTTCTTTTCTTTTCTTTTCTTTTCTTTTTTCTTTATCTGTCACTGTCTTCATAGCCTTCCATCCATCCATCCATCCATCCATCCATCCATCCATCCATCCATCCATCCATCCATCCATCCATCCATCCATCCATCTGCCTCTCTGTTTGTCCATCATGCATCCCTTGTTCTCTTCTCTTGCTCTTTTCTCAGAACTCTTAATCACACGCTGCCACTTCCTGGCTGGCACCCTGCGCCATCTCTCTCTCTCTCTCTCTCTCTCTCTCTCTCTCTCTCTCTCTCTCTCTTTCTCTCTCTTTCTCTCTCTCTCTCTTTCTCTCTCTTTCTCTCTCTGTCTCTCTCTCTCCCTCTCTCTCTCTCTCTCTCTCTCTGTCTCTCTCTGTCTCTCTCTCTCTCTCTCTCTCTCTCTCTCTCTGTCTCTCTCTGTCTCTCTGTCTCTCCTCCTCATCTTATCGCTCCTCCTCTCTCCTCATTTTCCCTTTCTGCCTCCATCCTTATATCCCTTCCTCTGGCCCTCTCCCTCCATCTCTCGCTCTCTCTCTCTCTCTCTCCCCCCCAGCCTACTGTCTGTTTCTCCTTTACATCCGTGGCGACGTCATGTCACCAGCCGTCCATAGCAACGGGGCCGGCCCGTGTCTCTTTGAAGAACGCCACCTTGACACTGTTTATTTGTCATGCCAAACCAAACGCCTGCCACTGTTTCCCCCTTCAGTAATCCACCACGGCCTGTCTACACCACTTGACACCACTACACACACCCTTGACCACAACCACCACGCCCCCTGACCACCACACCCGTACCACTCTCCCTACTAGGGGTGGGTATTGGCAAGGGGTTCACGATTCGATGCGCATCACTGTACACATGCCACGATGTGATACTATCACGATGCATTGCGATACATGTATTATTGCGATGCATTGCGATATTTACTTCATTAATTTTCTTTTTTCACCTTATTATAACAACATTATACAATAACATATAAATAGAAAAACTGTGATCGTTCATAGTTTATACGTAGAATAGGTTGCGAAAAGACTAATAATAAAGTTTCAAAATAATAATGATGATGATTTGAAGCTTGGGAGCACCATCACATCATATCATGTGATTGTTTTCTGGACTGGGTAACAGAACTTTGAAAGGACACATCACGATACTGCGCCCTTGCATCAGTATAATGTGACTGCTTATCACGATTAATTGCAATTTGATTCAATATTGTCACAGCCCTCCTCCCTACCTCCTCCACCGTCTCTCTCTCTTTGTCACCCCTCTGATTTCCTCCGCTGCCCCTCCTCTCATCAAAAAATCACTCTCTTCTTTCCTTCCTCCTCCTGTTTTCTTGTAATCACCCTTTCCCGTCTCTCCTCTCCTTCGAGGCCCATCGCCACCTCCTTACCGCCGTGTCTCTCGGCCTCCCCTTTGCTTACCTCCGTCACCCCTCTCGCTACTGTATCTCCCTCTTCCCTCTTTCTTCCCTCCCTCTTCCCTCTCTCCCCCGTCTTCCCTCTCTCCCCTCTCTCTTCCCTTTCCCCTCTCTCTCCCCTCTCTCTCCCCTCTCTCTTCCCTCTCTCTTCCCTCTCCTTTCCTCTTTCCTCTCTCCCCTCTCTCTCTCCCCTCTCTCTTCCCTCTCTCTCCCCTCTCTCTTCCCTCTCTCTTCCCTCTGCTCCCTTTTCCCTCTCTCCCCTCTCTTCCCTGTCTCCTCTCTCTTCCCTCTTTCTTCGCTCTCTCCTCTCTTTCCTCTCTCCCATCTCTTCCCTCTTCCCCCTCTTCCCTCTCTCCCCTCTCCTCCTGATGGTGAGCTGCTGCTGGTTGCCATTGATTAGATGGTTTGGGGGAGCCTGGTGCGGTGGTGGATGGTGATCAGGGACGGGTAGCGCTAGGGCAAGAAGAGGCGTCTATTTCTGGAAACACTTGGTGGCTGTGTGTGTGACGTGTGCTGCGCTGCGCTGCGCTGGAACACACACTGACCTCTGAGGGACGAGCTCACGCATAATGTGCCACCTGCTTGGCAGACGGTCCTGAAGACACACACACACACACGCACACACACGCGCACACACGCGCACACACGCACACACACACACACACACACACACACACACACACACACACACACACACACACACACACACACACACACACACACACACACACACACACACGCACACGCGCACACACACACACACAATGGTAAGAATTTCATGCTGGGATGCATAAATTATACACAAAAGAGACACTGAAAGAGATACACGCAAGGTACGCAAAGACATGCAACGGGTACACTGGAGTGCATTTGCGCATAGACAGAGTACACAGTCTCTACTGGGCTGGACTGGCTGACTGCAGTTCAGGACTGCGTTTCCCAAAAACGTTTAAGTACTGAAGCCTAAATAGAGGTGGACTCTTTGCAATCATTGGTATCACATCACTAAAAGTTTATACAATATTTTTATATGCCTACATACAATATATTTTCTTGCACATATTGTACAAATGAAATGCTTGCACAAAATGCATGTGTGAGGTAAAATGGTGTTTAAATAAACTTTTAGTGATGATGTCAGACCTTCATACCTTTATATATTGCCAAAGGGAGACATCATACTTAAGTACTAGTACCTAGGCTTTAGCACTACTGAAGGGCTTTTGGGAAACGCAGCCCAGTTCAGTGGTCACCCAGCTGAGAGGTGCAAATATGGCCTCTGGATATTGAAGCTTCACATCTAAAGCCACCATCACGACCCCCCATAAACAAAAATACACCCCAGGCAGGCAGGCAGGCAGGCAGGCAGGCAGGCAGGCAGACAGGCAGGCAGACAGGCAGACAGACAGACAGACAGACAGACAGACAGACAGACAGACAGACAGACAGACAGACAGACAGACAGACAGACAGACAGACAGGCAGACAGGCAGACAGACTCTGAAAAAAAAAGCCTCTGCAACAATGTTATTGTGTGTGTTTTGGATATTGCTACGTGTGGTCTACTCTGTACAGCAAACAAAGCCAGCCCTGCACACAGCTCTGCACATATTTGCCGTTGCCAATGTGTCATAGCATCCAGTGCAAGATAAATACAATTTATAGGTTTTTCCTCGCAGGCGATCGTTACAGTACCAGCAAGAGAATACACGGGAGACTCTGTCCTCGTACTAGAAAACATTAGAAATTGCTGACGCTCAGCGAGCCTGCTGGGCCCTGAGCCTACACACTGTCTAAATGTGCTTAAAGAGCAGCGTGCACCTCTTTCTATATATATCCCGTGCCACTGATCTACTTCAGTGGGCCCTGTGTTTGTTGGGTTTTGTCAGGAAACCTCAGGATATCAATTATGTCTGCTCCAGTCCGCACAGATCTAGTCCAAAGGTGTTATTTTGACTCTGCTAGCTACTGTTGTTTGTCCCACTGCACCATTGTGTTTCAGTTGTTGCTGTTGTGCGTGCCTGTGTGCGTGTGTGAGTGTGTGAGCGTGTGTGCGTGGCTGCATGCTTCAGTGCTGTGTGCGTACGTGTGCGTGCGCATGTGCGTGTGCGTGCGTGCGTGCGCGCGCGCTTCAGTTGCTGTTTATGGGTGTGAATGGCCGGTATAAGAGGCATCTAAGTATCCTGATGGAGAAGCCCTTGTTGTGAAGCTTCATGTAAAGCATGCTATGATATGACCCCTCCCCCCCAAAAAAAGCTCATGCAAGAAATGACAAAATCCTGTACGCGTACATGTCTGTGTGTGTGTTGTATCTATCTTGTTGGTCATACTACCTCTACTGTATATCCACTGTGTGTGTGTGTGTGTGTGTGTGTGTGTGTGTGTGTGTGTGTGTGTGTGTGTGTGTGTGTGTGTGTGTGTGTGTGTGTGTGTGTGTGTGTGTGTGTGTGTGTGTGTGTGTGTGTGTGTGTGTGTGCGTGTGCGTGTGCGTGTGCGTGTGCGTGTGTGTGTGTGTGTGTTTGCGCGTGTGTACGTGTATGTGTTTTGGTGTGTGTGTGTTTTCTTTTCCATCCATAATGGTGTCCCCACTACCACCATTCCCAGGATGTGTGTGCGTGCGTGCGTGTGTGTGGACATGCACTGCACAATGTTGCATGGTGCATGTACATCATGTTGCTCACTACAGCAGATTGTTTGACTCAAAAACATGGCCAACGACGTTCAACCTTTCAAACAGGCAGTGCTTGAGTTTGAGTAGCGTTTAATGTAGGCTAGGCTATCGCTAATCTGCAACTGCCCAGCTCCTGCAACTGGGGGTTAACCAAGGTGAATAGTGGACGCACAGTGTGCAACTTTTTTCACCGTGAGGGAAACCAATGTCACCCTTGTGTGCATGACCAATACACATTTAACATATCATACATCTGCAAGCAACTTCTCTAGTTTTCAGAACTTCTTCAGTAGAGTTTAAGCTTACTTAAAGGGACACTGTGTGAATTTTTTTGTTGTTTATATCCAGAATTCATGCTGCCCATTCACTAATGTTACCTTTTTCATGAATACTTACCACCAGCATCAAATTCTAAGTATTCATTATGACTGGAAAATTTGCACTTTTCATACATGAAAAGGGGGATCTTCTCCATGGTCCGGCATTTTGAATTTCCAAAAATAGCCATTTTTAGCTGCAAAAATTACTGTAATTGGACCATACTAGAAAATATTTGTTTATTACTTAGTAAACTTCCATGTAAAGATCAAATTTGGCAATAAGGCAGCCCAGTTTCAATGAGCAGCATAGTTGCAGTACCCTTTTTGACCATTTCCTGCACAGTGTCCCTTTAAGCTTAATTTGAGGTAACTGGGACGCTGTGACGCCTGGACAGCTAGGAGTAGTCAAGGGTGAAAAGGTGGGTTTTCAAGACTTCAACTTAATTTGAGGTAATATCTACATAAGGGCATCATGTGACTCATTTCAGGAATATTAATAACACATTGTTGATGCTTATGGCTGTTGTCATAATGTGTCATTCGCTTTTCCCACTTGTAGCGGAACGCTCTGACAAAAGTTACATTTGGGGTTTTCTGACAGCAGACCGTGAAAGTGGTCGCGAGAGTCATCGTTCACTTTCTAAGGACTCAAATAAGCATCAGCTCGGGACAGTGATTAATTAAACTTTGAATCCTACCTGGAGCCCCTTTGAACCTCTGGATGATAAGGGGATATGCTGGAGTCCATGGTGTCCATGGTGACACGTCTGCAGTTTCGCATGATTCGTCATGATTGACTCCTTGCTCTGCCCTCCATTCCTCTGCAGGCGTGTGTGTGCGTGTGTGTGCGTGTGTGTGTGTGTGTGTGTGTGTGTGTGTGTGTGTGTGTGTTTGTGTGTGTTTGTGTGTGTTTGTGTTTGTTTGTGTGTGTGTGTGTTTGTTTGTGTGCATGTGCATGGGTGTTTGTGTCAGTCTTGGGTTAGCAGGGCTGGCTTTCGCCTGACGTGTGTGAGAAGCCGCGTTTTGTTGCGAATGCAGTGGGAAGTTTTTAAAGCTTTGCACGCGGCGCGCCTGCATCTGCATGAAGGTATTTTTGGTTCAGCTGTCTCTCGGCTGTCAGTGAGGAAGCTCATCGAAACAGAACAAAAGTTGGCAGAATGTTCACACTTAAACTCTCTGTGATATTGTCAAGACTGGGCCTTGTCCACTTGCCATGCTCTCTGTTAGTACAACTATGGAGGCTTCTGATGTGGAGCACAACTGGTGGGTTTTAGAAAATGTCATTGCAGTGTTTTCCATACAAAGACCATTTTGTGGCACAGCACCACAGAATAATAATAATGCTCCTTAATTTCCCACCAGGGATCAATAAAATTACTCTACTACTACTACTACTACTACTACTACTACTAAAAGCCGAGCACCACAAATTTGTCCACAGTCGCACATGCATGTCAGTGGGGGCACAAGCTACAAAGGCAAAGACAAACAACTGAACATTTTACACACAGTCCATTTAAATACAAGTGTCATACGGTTATCACATTTATTTCTATTTGAAACTAAAAAAGAAAACTGTCTTTTTGAATAAAGGTATCACTATAGGTACGTCAATTATTGGGTAAAACCTGCCTAATACCTGAACAATCATGATCTTCATCCTTCCGTAGAAAACTTTGGTAGTGCTGACTTTCATGTTCTTTATCATTTAGCCCATTTTAGCCAAACCCTTTTTGGGAAAAGGTGCCCTACCTATTAAAACCTAAATATCTCAGCCTCCAAAGCACATAAAAACATGAAGTAAGTTACATTTAAACGCTAGAACTTTCATTTTGCAAAGGAATGTGTTCATTCAGCTCTAACATCCCCACATTTTTAATAAAACAGCTCAAATCTCAAGAACCTTAATGCAGCGTATATGTCGCTCCAGGACACAATGGATTAGGCAAGGCAGAGCCCAGTTTGCTTTCCCAGTGCACTCATTCTATACATCTGTGCTTTCTCCTCCGCAGTCTTGTGGATGACCGATGTGTCGTACAGCCAGACACGGGAGACCTCAATAACCCTCCCAAGAAGTTCAGAGGTAAGACAGACTTTCACTTTTCTCTAAAATGGTTTATTTATTTATTTTGAAATGGGAACAATGCCCAAAGAAATGCGACACCAACACCAAGCAGGCTGCACCCTCCCTCCCTCCCTCCTTCCTTTCAGCTTGGGCAGTGGAGTGTGTCTTGTGTCACTGAGGCAACAGGCCGTGTCAGTGGCACACACCTGCAGGCAAGAGGCCTACCTAGGACACTGGTGCTTAGTGTGTGCTGCTTAGCAGGACACTTGTTCACCATGATGAACGATAATTACAGTACCTTCGCCAAGGTTATGTTTTCGGTCATGTTGGTTTGTTTGTTTGTCTGTTGGTTTGTTTATCTGTTTGTGTGTCAGCAGGATTATTCCGAAGGTTATGAATGGATTTTGATGAAATTTTGTAGAGATGTTGGTACATTTTGGTGGTGATCCAGATAACGATGTTGATCCAGGAATTTCAAAAAAGATGCTTCACCATTGCGGGACAGGTCGAATTTTGACATTTCAGTTTCTAACTCCACAAAAACAAGGCAGAAAGACTTGAAAATTCTTATATCATACTACAGGCGTAGGATTCCACAGCGTGTAGACGTTATGGCGTCAGTTACCCCATGGCTTTGCCGGAGGTTTGCGCTCTCTGAGTGCTTCTAGTTATATTTATTATCTTTTTTAATGCTTGTATGTGCAGAGTGGTGAGCAACATGTCTGATCTGGCTTAATGAGTTCATGTATGCAGTTGTGTGATCGATAACTTCCCTCTGGAGCAATCAAGTAATTCTGATGCAGATCACTCACTTTTCTATTCACATTACAAGCCTGTTCTATTGTGGTGAAAATATGACTTCAACTATGTTTTGCTTTGTAATAATGTTACAAATATAGCCTGTCCTGGAAAAGTAGAAATCCCCTCGCGGACCACCTGAGCTCTGTCACGGACCACACTTTGAGAACCACTGGTCTAGGTCAGGACTGGACTGGCCATCTGGCACAGCGGGCATTTCCCGGTGGGGATTTTTTTATTATTTTATTATTTTATTCTGCGCCTCTAATTATGAGGGGCCCCTTTCAGCCAAAAGTGCCCGGGCCCTATTTCCCCCCCAGTCCAGCCCTGCTCTAGGCCATGGCCATCTGTTGTTACTGTGCAGAAGCGGTGAGGTGAGCAGTGTACATACTCTTCCACAAAGACTGTATGACTCACACTGTACAACAAACACACAGTACAGCATAGGATATTTTGTTATTGTTATTTATGTATCCAGGCCAGGGCCAGGTGTATGGATTGCAGCACATGCACATGTGCCAAAGCCTGAGCCTTGCAGTATAAAATGGACTTTTCCTTTCCAAAGCTCTATTGGGCCATGGAACCCAAGGCCATTCTTGAAAGGTGTCTGCATTGCGGAGGGAGGGAGTGATGGAGGGATGCAAAAGCAAGGACCAGCGTTGTGTGAGGACCAGCATTGTGAAACCGGAAACCTGTATTGCATTTTCAATGGTGGCCGGCACAGTGGCTACACGGCCCCTAATTAACCTTGCATTCACCTGGCCTCCCCAAGGCTAGCGGCCGCTAACAGCCAACTCAGCTGGGGGGCTGACAGCAGTGTGTGTGTGTGTGTGGGGGGGGGGGGGGGAGATGTAGTGCGTGTGTGCGTGCGTGTGTGTGCGTGCGTGTGCATGTGTGTGCATGCGCGTGTACTATGTGTGTGTTTGTGTTAAGCCTGTCACGATATACGATAAGTCAATAAATCGGACGATAACTTTTTACAAGAACGATCACTTTTCTGGCCCCGATAAGTAACGATAAGTTATTTGCGTTATGTTTTGTTTTCCCTCTCTCCCTTTCTCTATCGTCGCCGTAAGACTGATGGCTCGTTATAGGCCAACGCAGCGCAATGACGCTTAAATGTTGGTGTAATTTTAAGTTTCAGTGCAGTTCTGGTTGGAAAAAGTGCATTGATCTGGCTACTTGCGTCTTTGAAATAGAACGCTGGTGTTCCCGCGCGTCGCTTAAGCCTCGCCCTCGACAAAGAATCAGCGCTAGAGACTAGGAGCGCAATATTCTTCCAGTCTCAGTCAGCGCATCTGCAACGTTCCTCAGAGAGGGGAATGAACAGCTCCAACACGGAGGCAAATGTTCATTTTGAAACATGCGCAGCAACCCAATATCCACGACGAAGACGTGTTTGTGCAAACATGAAATAGTGGTGCCGTCGCGACAAATATGCTCTGAGGCTGTTATTTTAAACCTCGCCGAGTTTTCACTATTATTTCAATGCGCCTCCTACCCCGACGTTCGTTATCTGTTCTTTTTGTGATTTTCGCTATATTTCTTGTTTATTTAGACCTAACAATGTGAGTAGGCAGTCCGCAAGCAAATCATGAAGATAAGATTCGTGGATTTAAATCTGTCACACCAGGAGAACGTGAACGGTTGAGCGCGCTACAGGGGAAACAGATGGCGACTCATAACTCATAAGAAACAATGTATGGGCGTTCATAAAGGACTTTAAAGAGCGCATAATTGCAACTTGTTCCAGTCGAGGGTATGAGAGAGAGAGAGAGAGAGAGAGAGAGAGAGAGATGGAACTTGTGCATCTGTTCATGCTCTTTTGCTTTTTGCTGATGTTGAAATGCCTTTAACAGGGCTGATTTGGGTTTTGACTGACAATTAGCTAGTAACAACGTGCATTTGTTTGAAATAAGCTGTCTAAGTAATAATTTGTGAATTAACAATACCCCACCAAGGTTATTTTACATCACACCATGGATAGGCCTATAAGCCATTCAGTGTGCTTGAGAAAGATAAATAACAGAAAATGTTAAAGAAAGACTTTAACTTACCTTAATAATAAATACAAAAAAGCCTATTTAGAGCCTATTGTGCTCCATGAGGATGTATTTAAAAACGTATATATATCCCCCACCGTGATGCTTTAAAAATGTGAAGGGGTGTAGTCACATTTTTATTGCATTTTTACGTCATTATATTGTTTGACACATTTCTTCTTGGAGCAGGCGTCAATCTTAAATATTTAAACCTCTGAGTCTGCTGGCTCAAATGTTACATTCAATGTTTCAAGAAGGAGGCCGCACCTTGCATAGCAGTGTTTTTTATTGCACATTATATTGTTTGAAAATGGCGAGAGAGACAATATTATCGATTATCGCAATAATTTCTTGTTATCGTTATCGTCTGGCAAAAATTGTTATCGTGACAGGCCTAGTGTGTGTGTGTGTATGTGTGTCGGGGGGTGATGGTGGTGACAAGCTGGAGGGGGTTATGTGTCCTTGTGTGAGCCTGAGCCCTGTACTGCAATGTCCTTTGTTCAGTGAGTGTGCATAGTAAGCGTCTTGCATCACTCTGGCAAGTACAAATGCAGTTCGGCCGGCTATGTTGGTGGCTCTCTTCCTCCTCTACTTCCATTTTTAACTTGGAACCGTGAAGTGATTTTTTTGTCTTTTGAATGGAGTCTGCTGAATGCGCTTGTTGTGTGGGACCGGCAGTAGGACTCAATTGATGACATTGTATCCGGGCCAAGAATTGAGTTTTACCAGGGGGGGGTACAGCAGCTGACGAAATGCAGGCAAAATAATCTCGATTGTCTGCTCGCTCTGTCAGCGACCGTGGACAAAAAAAGCAACCCGACTATAAAAAATGCACAGACATTTTGTCGTACTTGAAGATTGTGGGCCTGCGTCCCAAATTGTTGGAAGCATTAAGGCCCGCTTCCTGCTAATGTAAGCAAAGGGACTTGCATTAGGGAATATGGCTGTGATAAATGACTCCAGCACTTAGCGGGGTACGATGAACCAGTGCCGTCTCTCTTTTTTATGGAATGGGCTCAGTTAATGTAAACCCATTCAAAAAGCCTCCATAAAAATGTTCACTGTGACATTCCTTGTTCTGTACCTCATTCTGCATTCTGTTCCAGTCGCTGTGGTTGAATAATTGTGGCTGGGCTTCATAAGTCAGCTTCCACTTAGGTACAGTAGACATTTGGCTGATATTAGTTATTGCAGCGAGGCTTCTGACGACGTGAGGCATATGTCACCCTTCCACTGACGTTGTACTGCTTTCAGCGTGTGAATACCTGAAGACCCTATAGCGTTGTAAAGAAGTTAATACACTAAGTGTATGCATCAAGACGTGTCAGTGGGCGTGTAAGATTCTAATGATAAACGAGGTGGAGTGGCGTGCTTACCTCTGTCCAAGGGCCACCTCAAACACTGACGCCCTCCATGGATTGGACGTCCGGTTCGGTCCTGAGCTTTCCCCCACATGGCTCTCCTCCGAAGTTCACAGTTGTAGGGGAAACCCCACATCAAACCACAAAATCCCAAAATCCCAAAGTACATCAACAAAGTGGCTAAGTAAGTGCACATAGGGCTTTAACACTGGACTGCCCTCTGTTAGCTGACGCTAGCCATGGACCCAGCTCATTAGCAGCTAGCGTGTCCACGTTCACAGGTGACTCTTCCCCATGTGGCTCTCCCTGTGATCCTCTGACGGTGACCTATGACCCTGATAGACCCCAGTGGGATGTGAATGTTTTAGTGTGCTGTCTATTTCCAAGATGCGCTCCCTGACAACTGTGTAAGCACACTGAACACAAGAGCGACAACGGCGATGGAAGTAATTGACTTAATATAGAGGAGCTGGTGAGACAAAAGCAAGAGGTGATTTGAGCGACAGTTTATAGTTGAACTTCAGCGTATATTATGGTATATGATTAGATTAGATTAGATTAGATTATACTTGATTATGAATGATGTGGTTCGGCGATAGCCGCCACAACCAATTGGAATGTCAAAATGATTGGATTCTGCTTTTGACGGTCATACAGTACTCTGTCACTTTTATCGCTTATGTCGCTCTTGCTATGAAAACAGCTCAACGTCCCCCTTGTCTCTTGTAGTGTGTTGTTTGGGCAGTTGGAGAAATGGGTTTTCACAAAAAGGGCCATGCTGACTGAACTAATGTCTGGACTTCACTTTGTAAAGTGTGCATTGCCAGATACAGTATGCCTATGCCTAATTAAACACTTTCAAATGGTATTTTATGTAACAATATCATGACGGTTACATTATACAATTAAAAGGGCCACATAGCACAACACCTAGTGATGGAGTAATTTGTGAAGAGGTGCCCTGGTTACCCCATAGTTCATTCGGCTGACCAGAGTTTTAATTCAGATTTGATTAATGAGTGCCTATTGAGGAGAGCTTATCACAGTTAATACATAGTCTACAATACTTACAATACAATACTTCTCATGGAGCAGTCATATCTCTAATCTTTATCAAAGCATCTCATTTAATCAGTAGGTGTGTGATATGCTTGCAGCCTATTTGCTAGTGTTATGCCAAAGTTAGCGCTCTCCCCTCCCCCCATGGTATGCACTTTGATCAAGATGTCCTTTTTGATTAATTTTAATCTGCGATAGACCATGACTTGCAGTGGCTGCTCAAGTAGGCCTGTCACGATAACAATTTTTGCCAGACGATAACGATAACAAGAAATTATTGCGATAATCGATAATATTGTCTCTCTCGCCATTTTCAAACAATATAATGTGCAATAAAAAACACTGCTATGCAAGGTGCGGCCTCCTTCTTGAAACATTGAATGTAACATTTGAGCCAGCAGACTCAGAGGTTTAAATATTTAAGATTGACGCCTGCTCCAAGAAGAAATGTGTCAAACAATATAATGACGTAAAAATGCAATAAAAATGTGACTACACCCCTTCACATTTTTAAAGCATCACGGTGGGGGATATATATACGTTTTTAAATACATCCTCATGGAGCACAATAGGCTCTAAATAGGCTTTTTTGTATTTATTATTAAGGTAAGTTAAAGTCTTTCTTTAACATTTTCTGTTATTTATCTTTCTCAAGCACACTGAATGGCTTATAGGCCTATCCATGGTGTGATGTAAAATAACCTTGGTGGGGTATTGTTAATTCACAAATTATTACTTAGACAGCTTATTTCAAACAAATGCACGTTGTTACTAGCTAATTGTCAGTCAAAACCCAAATCAGCCCTGTTAAAGGCATTTCAACATCAGCAAAAAGCAAAAGAGCATGAACAGATGCACAAGTTCCATCTCTCTCTCTCTCTCTCTCTCTCTCTCTCTCTCTCTCTGATACCCTCGACTGGAACAAGTTGCAATTATGCGCACTTTAAAGTCCTTTATGAACGCCCATACATTGATTCTTGTGAGTTATGAGTCGCCATCTGTTTCCCCTGTAGCGCGCTCAACCGTTCACGTTCTCCTGGTGTGACAGATTTCCACGAATCTTATCTTCATGATTTGCTTGCGGACTGCCTACTCACATTGTTAGGTCTAAATAAACAAGAAATATAGCGAAAATCACAAAAAGAACAGATAACGAACGTCGGGGTAGGAGGCGCATTGAAATAATAGTGAAAACTCGGCGAGGTTTAAAATAACAGCCTCAGAGCATATTTGTCGCGACGGCACCACTATTTCATGTTTGCACAAACACGTCTTCGTCGTGGATATTGGGTTGCTGCGCATGTTTCAAAATGAACATTTGCCTCCGTGTTGGAGCTGTTCATTCCCCTCTCTGAGGAACGTTGCAGATGCGCTGACTGAGACTGGAAGAATATTGCGCTCCTAGTCTCTAGCGCTGATTCTTTGTCGAGGGCGAGTCTTAGGGGTCTGACACACCAAGGCGGTAAAGCGGCGCGGAACGGCCACGGTTTTTACCGGCGTCAGTGAAAATACATTGAAACCTATCTGTCCTTACACACCAACCGGCGGTAGTCGGGCGTCAGCGGCGCGGGAGCCGGCTCCGCGCCGCGCTGCATTTGGAAAATAGAACTCGAGCGTATTTTTCACGCCGGCGACCGGCGGTGTCTCATTCAAATGAATGGCAAAGTAGCATGCTAGCTTTGGCTGTGGCTAGGGTTTTGAATAGGACTGGCCGCGCACGCCGACGCTGTCAGTGTGCAAGGCAGAGAAAAGCACGCCGGCCAAAACTAAGCAGAAAGACCGCGTCCGTCCTGCGACCGTTCCGTTCCGCCTTGGTATGTTTTGGCCCTTAAGCGACGCGCGGGAACACCAGCGTTCTATTTCAAAGACGCAAGTAGCCAGATCAATGCACTTTTTCCAACCAGAACTGCACTGAAAACTGAAACTTAAAATTACACCAACATTTAAGCGTCATTGCGCTGCGTTGGCCTATAACGAGCCATCAGTCTTACGGCGACGATAGAGAAAGGGAGAGAGGGAAAACAAAACATAACGCAAATAACTTATCGTTACTTATCGGGGCCAGAAAAGTGATCGTTCTTGTAAAAAGTTATCGTCCGATTTATTGACTTATCGTATATCGTGACAGGCTTATGCTCAAGGATGTTCTGCTGTGGTGGCCTTCATGGTTGGCACTCACTTGAAGGCTTTGCATGCACCTGCAGGGTCGCAGTCACTGTCTGGTGTGTGTGAGTGTGTGTGTGTGCGTGTGTGTGTCCGTGCGTGTGTGCGTGTGTTTACCACATTTTCAAATTATTTCTCAGTGCTTTCTCAGTCTGACTGACTTTAACATGCCCTTCATTAGAATTTGAGAATTTTTAACCGAAAAGCGTTAGCTCTACTCTTTACCCCATCTTGCCTATTTGCTGTACAGACAGCCACATCTCACCATGTATGGTTACAACTGTCCTGTTGAATTCAGAGTCAGAAATGTTGTATTTCAAGCTGTCAGATGTGGATACTGATACAGTATGCTGTTTATTTTTCCTGACAGCTTTGGGGGAAAGCTAAGCAGCTTTCATATCGCAAGGTCAGGCGATTCAGGACTTCAGAACTTCTGTGATTGGAAGAGCAGTGCAGTAGTCCTGTGCCTTTTACCATAAACTTGGAAAATTTATGGTGGTTATGTTTTTAAACATAAAATAAAACTCAAATCAAAACTGTTATTTGGGACTGCTGATGAGGATGCATAGTGGCTGAGTAGCAGTTACAGGAGTAATGCATGTTGAAATGTACTCTACTACTCTACATCTTCACTTTACATTGTGGCCACATTTACCACCATGACTGCACATCAACTCCTATTAGCACATGGAGTCATGCATTAGTCATTACATATACAGTATACTCATTACTTCCTGTGGTCGGACTCATTTGTTTTATTGGATAAAAGGTCCAATTGTCTTGAGTCTGTGGTGCCTTTCAAACTGAACTTAAAAGCAGTAAACCCCAACCAAATGGATGCAGTGTAAACCCCAACCAAACGGATGCAGCCAATGATAAACAGACTGTCTGCATCCTCCCACTGATGAGTGTGAACAACGCCCAGAAGTGGTGAGAATTTCACGCTGATTTGTGTTAAAACACAGTCAGTGAAAGTACAAAAAAAAACTGAAAAAACTTTGTTTTTGGGGTTCAGTCAAAATGACATTGAAGTTATTGTGACTACAAAGTCATCAGCATTTCCTGACAGTGGACTTGCAGACAGTCGTCCAGACTGTGTAGTCCAATCCTCCTTTCCCTCTGAGTCACTTTCAGTTGTTGAAAGCTTGTAGTAAATTCAAAGAGCCATGATGAGCTTGCGGCATTATGAAGTAGGCACTCTGCACTCATCAACTATGTGCAGCTGTCTGATAGTCCGGTGAGAAGTGCGGTCAGACTCTAAATACTGTCCATGTACCATCCAACTGATTTTGTTTATTTGATTTAAGTGTAACCCACAAAACCACCCCCCCCCTTTGATCCCGAAAACACTTAGTGTCTCTCTAGTGCTGTAGTGTGGTGGTGTGTGTGTGCGCACATGCCCTGTGTGTGTGTTCCTGTGTGTGTGCTGACATGTGTGTGCGTGCGTGTGTGCGTGTGTGTGTGTGTGTGCGCACGTGCGCTTGTGTGTGTGCGCTGACACGTGTTTGTGTGTGTTTGAGTGTGTGTCTGTGTCTGTGTCTGTGTCTGTGTCTGTGTCTGTGCATACGCGTGTGTGTGTGTGCGTGCGTACATGTGTGTGTGTGTGAGTGAGTGTATGCTTGCTTGCTTGTGTGCTTCGGGAGGGGTGTCATTTTTGCAATGTGCTTGCTCCAGAGATTAACTTGTTTGGTGGATGGATGTGTTTGTGAAGTCTGCTGAAAGTAAAGTGCATCTGTCCCTTGTGTACTGCTGAAAGGGCATCCGTGGGATGCGAGGGGAGAAACAACAAGTGAGATCACTTATGGTTTCACTGGCCATTTATGTCTTGTACTGTAAATGGGCCTGGGCAGACCATCATTTCCCACATGTGATGTGACCCTGCTGAAAGGACAAAGGAGTTTTGCAGACACAAAGACTAGCATTAGCAAGAGCAATCGCCATAGGATTTGTATAGCACACGTTATCATACATAACTGTCGTCATGTCAGTTACAAAGCTGTTATAACGTTGCCACATTATTCCAACCATCGTGTTGTTCTAACCACTTGAGCCCTTTTGTTTAGCATTTTTAGGAAAAGCGTCTGGTCGCAGAGGCTTCTGCATATTTATTTGCTGTTGATGATTTGTTAAAATGGATGTAGTCGACTGTTATTGCCTGTTATGAGAGAATGTCTTAATTCATGTTTTTGAAAGACGGATCAAGCCATTGGGGCCTTCCACTATCAAATTGATCTATGATGGTCACTCATGCAGTTGTTTTTGGGTGATAAAATGGTTATTTGTACACTTTGTCTGATAAGCTTTTCCGCATTGTGAACCTGCTCTGGCCTTTAGTACATGGGCTGAAAAAAAAAACACTTTAAAAATATCCCCAACAGTGGAGCACATCAAAGGATGTCTTTGAAAACCTGACTGGTAAGGTCAGTGGACGAAAGAGCATGGCTAGCCAAGCGTAGTGCTTCCAGGTATCCGCACGTCATCACGTCTCCCGGTAGTAGCGCCTGAGTTGTAGCCTGCTGCGGCTGCTGCTGCTGCTGGCTCTTCAGATGAGCCCAAGGAAGACTCTGGCAGCCTTCCATAGCGCCCCTTACCGTAAATTACTCTTGGAACCAGCTCCAATAACTGAGAGGGAATTATATTCTGAAGTCAAGGTCGTGAAAATTAAGTGGGACGTCAAACCCCTCGCCCAAACACACACACACTTTGATATGAAAATGTGCCAGCTCCCTGTTGCTTTACTTTTCTCCACTCTATCAGGCCATCCTTTGTTCTCCAAAGTGGAACCTTCAATTCCGACTGTTGGTCATCACTCATACTGTACGCATGTAGGAGGACATTTGTGGTAATTGTGGTGTCTGTGAAGATTCTGATTCATCCGGCTCGCGTTAGACAGGTACGTTAAGTTGTAAGCAACTGGTAGAGTAGTAATCTAGACGAACCTGCAGGCAGAAATTGTCTGTCCCTGATCTATATGTAAGTTCACCACAATAGGCCCACACAGCCCAGTTCCAGCCACACACCTCAGCTCTATGAACAGTGTATTTCTAGGCCAATGCTTCTTAAACTTTTCCAATCATTCCCCCCTTCGGAGGGTCTGGATGCTTCCGAGCCCCCCCGCCCAAGCAACAGCAGTAGCCTACTCGCGCAGATTTTACGATTGCTGCGCTGTGCAGAATTAAAGGAAAAGTGACTTGTGAGATAAAACAAAGAGGGACTGCAGTGGAATGCAGATGTGTGTTCATTTCCTATAATAATAGAATAATTAATAATATAATGTTTATAATTATGTATATGATGCTTAAAACGTATTGGTTTATTGGCGAGACAGGAAATCATTTCCTTGGGGGAAAATAAAAATAAAAATCAGATGTCACAAGCCCCCCCTGTGATGCCTCCGCGCCCCCCCAGGGGGGCTTACGCCCCACTTTGAGAAACACTGTTCTAGGCTAACCTTTTATAGCAGGGGTGGCCGCTTTATCAGGCCCCCAAAATAATTTTAATGTTATGCAGCTTCACATGAAATATGGTTTTGTAAAGGATTCTTAGAAATTACATTTGCTGTACAGTTAAGTTATATTCAGGGAAACTAGAGATGGTGGGGTCTGTTTTTAAAGTGTTTGTTCAATATAGGCCTAAAGTGCAGGGGGAAATCCAGGTTTGTGTTCGCAGTATGGCCCTCGGAACATTTTTCGGCCCTTAGAGGAATTGGAAGTGGCCCCTTGAATGAAAAAGGTTCCTCACCCCTGTTTTATAGTCTGGCTCATCAAGCTATGTACTTATTTGTGGCCTTTGAAGACATTGCCAGCATCCATCAGTTCATGCGGCCGGTGGAACCCACTGGTGGCTAGTAGTACTGATGCTCTGTTTGGGTTACCATGTGTGTACCTGTTGTGTTGTGTTGTGTTGTGTTGTGTTGTGTTGTGTTGTGTTGTGTTGTGTTGTGTTGTGTTGTGTTGTGTTGTGTCGTGTCGATGGCCCCTGTGAAAGTAGCACGATGACTTTGTGCCGTTACCTCATAGGTCACCCATGCATTTGCACAGCCGTGGAAATAATAAGGACTCCCAGATGAGCCTAGCCTGGCTTCGTCTTTGCCATCTCCTTTTCCAAACAATTGTGGATCTGACAGATGGAATGTGTGTATGTAGTGCGTACATGTGTCCATGAATGTGTGTCTGTATCTGTCTGTGTGTGTGGGGGTGTATGTGTATTTTGATCTATATAGTGATCACTGATGAGTCACAATGTTTCAGAACAATGCCAATGCCATACATGACTGCTGTTGCGTGTTTCTCATCTTTGCTTTAGTGTTCAGCAAACGGTGCTGGACAGGCCATGTGCTAATTAATAATGATTTTTTTCCCTGAACAATAACGAAATCTAGCTTGACTTTAGAAAATGCACAAAACCACGGTTAGCATAGAAAACTCTGTGACACACAATGTGTTTTGTATATTTTCTTGAGTTTTGGTACCCTTTGCCCATCACAGGCCCCATGCATCCTGTAGCTACTGGAGTCTGTATTTAGTTTCTCAGCTCAGCATCACATGGCTGTATCTCTTGTTGGTTACCGCAGGCTTAGGCGCACTAGTCGTACAAACACAGCAGAAGAGACAGAAGCTACAAAGGGACGCTGAGCTGTTTTCATTGCAAGAGCGACGAGGGCGATTAAAGTGCCTGAGTGAGTGCGTATACATGCAGTTCAGTATCCCGAATATGATCGGGATATTAAGTATCCCGAATTTGCGTTTGCGCATATAAACACTTCAGTATCCCGAATAAGCCCTTATTCGGGATACTGAGAAATCGGGATATGCTAGGTGGAGTTTTCCGAAAGAAGCCGGGATACTGACGCATGTATACACCTTATCCCGAATACAGGGGCTTCCCATGGAATGCTGTGGCTGGTATCCAGGCTACACGCATTTGAAGAGAATTCTATAACGGCCAAGAATGTAGACTGGGATATAACGTTCTGTGCGCATATAAACACCTTATCCCGAATATGATCATAACCGGGATAAGCCTCATATTCGGGATACTGAACTGCATGTAAACGCACTCACTATGACCAGTCAAAGCAGAATTCAAGCATGCCGATATTACAATTGCATGCCATTACAAATGCAGCTCATTACCATAATATTTGCTGAAAGGTTTAACTACAAACTGTCGCTTGTTGTGTCGCTGAAATCGCCTCTTGTCGCCCAATTCGCCTTTGTCTCCTTTTTTTTTAAAAAAAAGTGTGGATTCCTTTTCTTTGCTCTTTTCTTTTTTTTTGGTCTTTTACGACTTTATTGATGATAGGACAGTGTGAGAGGTGGACAGGAAGCGAAAGGGTAGAGAGACGGGGAGGGGTCGGCAAATGACCCGGGCCAGGAGTCGAACCCGGGTCGGCCGCATGGCAGACGAGTGCCCTACTGGTTGGCCACGGCAGGGCCTGTCACCAGTTCTTCCATACAAAGTCAATTACTTCTGTTCCGTTGTCGCTCAGTCGCTTTTGGTGTGTTTGTGCGAACCAAGACATTGCTGTCTGGCCTGGGCTCACCCGCCCGCATCCCCAGAGATGTGTCCACTGACAGAACTCAACTTGGTTATGACAAATTAAGAGCAAGCAAAACCTTTTATCGTTTTTGCCCTCTAGTTTTTTTTTAAAACAATTCTTGTTTGTATAGTTGAAGCAGGAATTTCCCTTCCGCCTGACTGCATTCCTCCGTCCCCTGTGGATATCCCAAAAAAACATCCCAGACACCTTGACAACGCTGGACTTTTCTGTGTGGCTCGGCTATTTTTAGGGGCTGGTACTCAGCGGAGGGCTTTCCAGACACAGGCGCTCTCTATTTACTTGGTCAGGCGGGACGTCATGTTTGCCTCTCTCCATCTCTCTCTCTCTCTCTCTCTTTCTGCTTCAGCCTCAGTCTCTGTCTCTTTCTCAGCCGTTGCCTCCCCCCTCTCTCTGTATTTCGCTCTCTCCTCTCCTCTCCTCTCTCCTCTCCTCTCTCCTCTCCTCTCCTCTCCTCTCCTCTCCTCTCCTCTCCTCTCCCTCTCTTACTCCTCTCCCTTTTCATCTCTCTCTCTCTCTCTCTCTCTCTCTCTCTCTCTCTCTCTCTCTCTCTCTCTCTTTCTCTCTCTCTCTTCCCCCCTTATTCTCCACCTCCTCACTCAATTTGTGAATTCATTTTTGTGAAAGCTCCCATCTTGAGGAGGTTTTAGTCAATGAGTGCTTCTATCAGCACACTCATTATGGCTCTCTCTCTCTCTCTCTCTCTCTCTCTCTCTCTCTCTCTTTCTCTCTCTCTCTTCCCCCCTTATTCTCCACCTCCTCCTCGTCCGCCTGGTCCTGCTGTGTTTTGGGCCAGTGGTGATGATGGCTCGGCAGGACAGCTGAGCGCCTCACTCTGGGAGGCTGTGACTCGTCTGAAATGCAGCGCTGGAAATCTGTACAGCCCCCTGATGAGTAGAGGCCTTGATGAAACACCCTCCCCTCCTCTCCTCCTCCCATCCTCTCCCCTCCCCTCCTCTCCTGTCCTTCTTCCCTCCCGACCTCATCTCACTTCCTCTCCTCCCTTCCTCCTCCTCCCCTCTCCTTCTCCTCCCCACCTCAACTTCTCTGCCCCTCAACCTCTCCTCCCCTCCTTCTCTGCCCCTCAACACCGCCCCTCCTCCCCTTCTCTCCTCCCCTCCTCAACCTCCCCTTCAGTCCTCCCCTCCTCATCCTCCCCTCCTCTCCTCTCCTCTCCTCTCCTTCTCCCCTCCCGACCTCATCTCACCTCTTCTCCTTCCCTTTCCCTCCCCTCCCCTCCCCTCCCTTCCCTTCCCTTCCCCTCCCCTCCCCTCCTCCTCCCAACCTCCACCTCCCCTCCTTCTCCGCCCCTCAACACCTCCCTCCTTCCCTTCTTTCCTGCCGTCCTCTCCTCCTCTTCCCCACCTCAACCTCCCCTTCTCTCCTCTCCTCCTCCCCTCCTTAACCTCACATCACCTCCCCTCCCCAACCTCCCCTCCCCTCAACACCTCCCCTCCTCACCTTCTCTTCTCCCCTCCACCTCTTTTCCTCTCTCCTCCCTCTTTCCGGCTTTTCCTCTCTCCTCCCTATTTCCTGTTTCGCCTCCTCCGCTCCTCTCTCCTGTATTCACCACCCCACATGACTGGTGAGCAGAGTGTTCAGTCTCCTCGAAAGCCCTTCCATCCAGGCCTTGTTTGGTAACACAGCATCAAGTGATGTGAGGAATCGAAAGAAAGAATGGCTGAAACTGCTATGTTTATTTTTTTGTCTTTTTGCCTTTTTGCTTTTTCTTTTCTTTGTTGCTTTTGATTCTGTGGACAGAGGACACGCAAGCTCAGATGGTGCTGAAAAGCCCAGAGGCTGCACACTGGATCAGGGTTTAAGAATAAATGAAATGAAAACAAAAACAGAAGTGGACCAAAAAATGAAGGTGTGCGTGTGTGTGTGTGTGCGTGAGTGTGTGCGTGCGTGTGTGCGTGCAAGCGTGTGTGTGTGCGCGTGCGCGTGTGTGCGTGTGTGTGCACGTCATTGCAGGCATGTGTGTGTGTGTGTGCGGGCGTCATTGCAGGTGTGTGTGTGTGTGCGTGCGTGCGGGTGCATGCATGCGTCATTGCATTCATGTGTGTGTGTATGTGTGTGCTCGCGTGGGGTACAGGTCTTTTCGTCGAATGGATTCTTGAGAGGGGACCATTCGAACAAAACGTTGGACCATTAGTATAAGGCAGGGGATCTTTAGTCGAGGACGGTCCGTCTACCGCAAAAGCCAACGAAAGGTCCTTAAAATTGAACTAAAGATCCTTAGGTTTCAACTAAAGGTCCCTCCCCTTCAGCCTGCCTATATTAGAAATGTAAATCAGCTTTTTTAATGCTCATTTTAACAGGTTTTCTTCAGCCTGCCTATATTAGAAATGTAAATCAGCTTTTTTAATGCTCATTTAAGGGTTTTGTTTATTTAAATATGTAAATCAGCTGTTAAGTTTTGTTTTTTGTTGATTTAAACATGTAAATCTATAAATAAAATGTACTTACTCATTTTAACTGGTAGGGCTATGTTGTTGGTTTTTTAACGTTTATGTCGTTACATTTTTTGACAATTTACATTTACGCCCTTACATTTTTTGACAATTATCTAGACAATATTTGAGAAGCTTTTTTTTCACGTCGTTACATTTTTTGACAAGTTACGTTTACGCCCTTACATTTTTTGACAATTATCTAGACAGTATTTGAGAAGCTTTTTTTTTTCACTTTTACGCCGTTACTTTACTCCCATCTGCGGGCAGAGAGGCGGGACCAAGCACAGCCTGCTCGCTTTGAATCAAAGCAGTGCGGTTTAATGTGTCTAGAAGTAGGCTATTGACCCTTGTGCTCGCTTTGAATCAGAGCATCGCGCGTCTAGGCTATAGACTATAGTGCATCTAGAAGTAGGCTATTGACCATTGAGCACATTGTCATGCAGCGAGTTTTCTGACTTTCCGGTAACTTTTTAGATGCGAAGCACCAGCAACAAGAGAAAGCTGTCTCCCAACACTTTGATGTTTCTGATTCTGAATGACAACAAATAGTTCCATGAGCCAGAAAACAATATAGGTCCTAACAGTGTTGAAAACATTACAGAACCCATGTGTTAAGCCCATGGCTACAGGAGAGAGAGAGAGAGAGAGAGAGAGAGAGAGAGAGAGAGAGAGAGAGAGAGAGAGAGAGAGAGAGAGAGAGAGAGAGAGAGAGAGAGAGAGAGAGAGAGAGAGAGAGAGAGAGAGAGACGTTAAAGTGGAAATGAAGCACTGACAACTATTATCATTTTTTGGCGGCTTATTTATTTTCATAAACGAATGGATGTTCGTTGAACTGCACTTGTAAGTAGTTTTGCTGAAAAATGACATGTTGTTACCGAGTTTCGCCACAAGGGCGCAGCCATGTTCGCCGCCTACGTAACGCGAATGGTAGAACTTGGTGGCTAATGTAGCCTTCCATTCACTTAACGTTAGCGTGTGCTAACTACAGCGCTAACTGACTCTAATCGTGGCAGTAAAATTGAAGAAGGACGAGGGGTTCATTTTACATTGTCCCTGGGTTTTCTATGTTATATACCTACTATCAGATGAAAGAGAAATGCCAAGTGTCATTATCACTTTGTGTCAAAAAGCCTTTGCTACGAGCATGGTGGGATAGCTGCAGCCATCCACCCATTGCATCCACCATAGGACAGGAGTCAGGACTGGGGCTGCTCGGTCTCATAGGTTTGTAGTGACAGACCGTCACCAATAACGTCTTTTTCCTGCATTGTTGGACGCTAATCTGAAAGCCCATGTCTTTAAGTTGGCTATGTGGTTCAATTCAGTAATAGAAAATAACTTGCAAAATTGGCGGAAGTTTGGAAAGCTTTGTGAAGGGAAGGGACGCAGCCTGTGTGTGTGGCTATCCCATCCCCTCTCTCGTCTCGCTCTCGGAGTTGGAGGAGCTTTGGGTATTTGAAGTTGATGCCACGGGAAATGACACGTTAAACTATCATGGCCTACATTAAGTTATGGCATGCTTAAAGTAGCTGCATCTATTGTAGTAAACTATTATGTTATTGAAGTCGCGAATGCATCCTCAAACTGGCTGGAATAGCGTTGTTGCCTTGGATTATTGTTGACTGGATAACACCGATAAACGTGGGCACGGAGATGTCAAAGTAGCCTAATTCAGGTGCTTGGAAAATGTTGGCGAAATCATCGGAAGATGAAGGTAGGGAACTGCAACATTGCACGACATCTAACGATTATGAATAGTGATCATGTTGGCTCATACCAAAATGTGTTAGCGACTTGTTACCTTAGCAAAAAAAAGCTGCTTGTTTACCTGTGGTTCATGTGATGGGATGTCATTTCTGCCTTCATGCCTCATATTTGTTCTGTCCCACCCAAACACGTATTCTTGCTTCATTTGGGTTAAGCAAATAAGCTCATAATCAGCCACGCAAGTCCCAAATGTTTAATTCACTACTATCATAACAGCATTAGAATAGGAGACTACCATTCGCGTGACGTCACCCGCTGTTGGCTGGAAACGTTAACAGAAACGTTACGTATTTGTGCTTTATTTTTTTTATTAACGGCTTAAATTTCAGACTTCAAAAAATATATATATTTGCTGGCTTATCTTACTGGTGTTATAGACCCCTATATTAGGTCACTGCTTCATTTCCACTTTAAATCGCTACGTTAACACTGCACAGGAGCGCGTTCTCTCTCCGCCGCGTCTTTGCATGAACAAATGAAATGGTAATTGAATAATAGTTTGCCAGTATTGCAGGGTGTATTAAACCTAGTGTACGTTGGGGTGCAAGGGAGAGCAAGGAAGAGAGCAGCATCTGTGATAAACCGCTTCGAAATATGTGCGTAAAACCTGCTGTTAACCAGTGGGTTTTGTGAAGCTTGAAGTGTTAAAAAAAAGCTTTCGCAGATGAGGTTCTGGAATATTTTGTAGTGCATGGGACATTGACAAGGAAAGGTAGCTATGGTATCCTCGTGAATAGGTCTTCGACTTTTCAAAATGCCTCCTCTCAACATTCAACATGTAAATGGGTTATTCTGTAGTCCAACGCTATCCTGGCAGGAGAATCATTCGTTACAAATACTGCATACACACTCAGCAATTGTGTCGGTTGGTTTTTGTCCTCCAGGTCTTCATAAAATCATCTACCACTGCTGTGATAATTTGACTACACACCGCTGAACAGTTAACAGTTTTTTAGGCTACTGTATTGACAATTGCAGTCATGTCGCTTGTCTTGAACTGTCTCTTCCCGTTCCATTTCGTGACAGCCAGATGAGAAGCGCAAAGGTGGGGGCTATCCGCGATCGCGGAGGAAAGCTGTCAATATCCATAGCCTAACCCTTGAACTGTGGAGCAATTACATATTGTTTAGGTTCTTGAATACTTGGAATTAGCATGGAATTAATTTTCCATTAATAAGGAAACGTGTAAGATTTATCCTCAATCCTCCCCGATAATGTTTTTGTCATAGGCCTAATGTTAATGCCCTCCCCAACACATATCCCCAGTACAATATTGCGACACACGCTTGGCACAATGATAGGCCTACTAAATGAGTTCAATGTTCTTGCAACACTTTTCCCAAGAAAAGTCAGTTTTCATTTCGAGATTCCAGAGCAAATCAGCTGGTACTGCGCTGCTCGCTTGCTGGTCAATAAACGTTGAACTGAACCGTGTTGTGTGCATGTGTGGCTATGTGTGTACCATCGTATGTCCATGATCGTCCGTGCTCTTATCATGCAAATGACATGTCATGCAGGCAAGGGCGTCCGTTTGATTTCAAAAGTGCTGGCCCGGACAATTACCATAAACCCGAGTAAGGTTTGAAAAGTGCTGGGTACAAGATAAGGCTACTTCCGATTTGAGGTTTCATGATAAATAGCCTAATACGCATTGGCGTATTGACGCATAATGTGGCCATGTTAAAATTAAAAGCCATCTGCGCTGTCTTGTTTATTTCTGATATCCTGCGCTGAAGTCATCTTTATCATACATATTATTAATGCAACGGTAACTGAGTGGTTAACCCATCATAACTACATGTAGCCTTGCATAATGGTGCACGTCAATTTGTTGTCATAACTTCGCTCTGTCCCTTTTGATTTCCTCAAGCAATTCATCCCTTTTGTCATTGTCCCTGTTTTACTGTTAGTCTTATGGACCTAGGGCGTATCGATCACCATTATTTGCCTGAAACCTGCAAACTAAACACTGCATGCGCGCAGCCACACAGAGCATTCTCTGTGTCAAAGGAACCCTTTCTCCGCGCCTGTGCGGCATTCTCCTTATCGCTCCTAGAATGGCAATACATGTTGGCAGACTTTATTTTGCATAATTCACGATTATCTGGATATATTTGGCTAGGTTACTCAGCAAAGAACATAATTAACGTTAGTGAGGTAACTTTTGGCGTGCTGATACAAACACCAACGGTGAATCACGACGCAGGCCCTACTTCCCCAACCATAGCCTACTGAAAAGGTCCATAGCCATTGTGTTCAACGCCCTTTGATAGGCTCTGCCTGTATCAGGGTCGATAGGCTAATGATGATGGTCAGGGCGCACATCAGTGTTTGGGTTGTCTATGCTTTTTTTCTGGAATAGGCTACTGTGCCGATTAGATAGAAATGATCATGTTATGAACCCGAGTTTAGTAGATATCGCGCGGTGAACGAGGCAGCCTGCAAACAGTTTGAAGCGCAATGTGGCTGTAACAAGTTAGAAAGTAGCCAAATCATGTTGCTTGTTAACCTGTTTAAATTATGAGCGTTCCACGAACTATCTTTCTTTGCGCACGCTATAAACTATGGTTAACTATGTATGCTTTATAATGTTGGTAAAGGCGGGATAAGCGGGATAATGTATTGTCCACACGTGACTACGGAAAATACATTTCCCTTCAGAGATAACAGCACTCCGCCTTCGGCGTCGGGGGTGTTATTCGCCCCGTAGGGAAACATTTTCTTATAGTCATGTGTGGACAATACATTATCCCTTAGGCCTACCTTTAAATTGATGTCGTACATTTTAAAACATTTCGTTGATATTGTAGTGGTGCAAACGACTGTAGTTATGAGATGGGCGCCAGCCAGGCAGCAAGACTGCCGTTACCTTTCCAAAAATGAATAAAAATCAGTGACCAACACATTAGAAATAATTAATATCAACACAACGAATATCTTTTCTTATGTTGGAACAGCTCACATCAATGTCTGGCTTTAGCGATTCTTGCGAATGGTGATCTTCTCGGCGCACACTTCATGGTTCCCTCTCTCTTGCTCTCTCGGCTTGTTGCTTCCTGACAGTCTCACCCGCCATTTGAAATTAACTCCATTTTATAGGCTGCACGTGTAGTTCACAGGGGGTAACGCTGTTATCTCACTCCGGAGGAGGCAGAGGCAGTCCATTACAATATAGTATATATAAAATAGGCTATAAAATAGGCCTAATGATAAAAAAGCAGCCTGAACTAAAATTAATAATTAATTTAAAAAAATAGAGACGCACGCACTTTCTACATGGTTCGATTTTTGTTTTCATTGCATTGTGGTGGTAGGCACACAAGTTTGATAAAATATAAAAAATAATAGGCTAATAAAATAGGCAGACTAAACTAAACATCTGCCCAGTTACACGAAAGGTCTGCATGGGTTGAACGTAACGTCCTTAGGTCTTCGACGAAAAATCCTCAGGTACTGCACGAAACGCCCCATGCCTTCTACTAATGGTCCAACGTTTTGTTCGAATGGTCCCCTCTCAACAATTCATTACACGAATCGTCTCGAATTCCTCAAGGGCATGCATGCGTCATTGCAGGCGCGCACGTGTGTGTGTGTGCGTGTGCGCGTGCGTGTGCGCGTGCGTGTGCGTGTGCGCGTGCGCGTACGCGTGTGCGTGTGTACGTGTGCTTGTGTGTGCGCGTCATTGCAGGCGTGTGTGTGTGTGTGCGCGCGTGTCATTGCAGGTGTGTGTGTGTGTGTCTGTTTGCAAGTGAATGTGTGTGTGTGTGTTTGGGATGACGACGACGATGATGGTGGTGGTGGTGAGGATGAGGAGGAGGAGTGGACCTCGCACTGACCAGTGGTGTAGAGTAGAGGAAGGAGCCTGGACGCTGCTCTGTGGCATGGAAATGAACACATGTCCAGGACAGCTCTGATGTGATACACTGCCTCTATGGACGGAAAAACTGAACTGAACTGTGCTGTGTTTGTCCTCACACGGACTCATAGGAGAAACAAACTGATATCTATGATATAACTATCTCTGTGGTTAATGGCATTTTACAGTTACTGAAAAGTCTTCATTGATTCCTTGTGTAAATCTCGTGTGTCATGGGTTCAGTGGTGTGCAGCCAGGCAAGCTCAATATTGACAGCGGTTTTACCCTGCAGGTTAGACAAGTACCCGTATTTGAACAAAACCTAAAACAAGTGTCCTTGTTGACATTTTCCATGTTTTGACAAGACGTTTTAAATAAACATTGTGTAGAAATGTACTTAGAGGTGTGTGTGTGTGTGTGTGTGTGTGTGTGTGTGTGTGTGTGTGTGTGTGTGTGTGTGCGTGTGTGCGTGTGTGCGTGTGTGCGTGTATGCGTGTGTGTGTGTGTGTGTGTAGTAAGTGTATACCAGTTTATCATGGTGCTTCCAAAATGCAAATACAGGTATTTGACTAGCCGTACTGTCTCAGCGCTGTTCGGAGAATGCATGGCTCGACAGAGCTGAGGAGAATCAAACTGAGGTCAGACGTGCTGGAAGTGAAGAGGGAACAAGTTTATTCAGTTTAGTTTAGTGTAGTGTTTGTTGTTTTACAGGGGACACTTCCTTTTGCCCGTCTGTAGACTGTGAGAGGGCAGGGAAATAAAAGGAAACGCGAAACTGTATCTTCTGCCTCCGTCATCACTTTGAAGTGGAGCATGGCTTGTTTCCTCAGTGTGCTCCCGCTGCGGTCAGGGCTTGGGGATGGGCCATTAATGGCTGAAGGGTCACGGTTGGTTAGCGTGATGAAATTGAAGTCAATCGCAATGTAATTCAAGGCAATCCAATGGTCGTAATTCATCGCTGACTTTACTTGGCGTTATTGAAGTTGTTCAATGTCCCCTTGTGTGTTGATGGTTTGGTCATGGCCAGAAAGTGACGCCGCACAAATGAAGGCAGTATCTTAGATCACTGTTTCTCAACCTTTTTTTAGTTGAGTTTTTAGTTTTAGTTTCGTTTTTAAGTTTAGTTTTTTTAGTTTTAGTTTTAGATTACCTTATCAATTTAGACAAATATGTATTATATTACATAATTTATTTATCAGCCTCGTTTCCGCGGCACCCCTGAGGGTGGCCCACGGCACCCCAGGGTGCCCCAGCACCCCGGTTGAGAAACACTGGCTTAGATAAACGATGTAGTCTAAGTCACAGAATGAGTTTTTATCATTACCTTTCTAAACTGGTAGTATTATGTGATTAAGACTGTGATGAAGTGACCATCACTAGGGTTGTGGGTGTGTGTTCTGACTGTCACGCTAACGAGCCTGGCTTTTTGGTGTAGCGGTCAGAGCCCCGGTTTACTACCCCAGAAGATCTGGGCTCAAGTCCCAGCAGAGCAACTCTACTTCCCTTCGCTACAAATGGTGTCAGAAGTGGGATGGCTACCGTGAGGCTATCAAATCCATTGTGTCTGAGTCGTAATTCCTTGTGAGGAACCCCCAGGATTGGTGACTCCGGTGTGAGGGACCCCAGTGATGGGTGAAGCATTGATGACGAGGCACACGGGATGGGAGAAGCATGATGGGCAGTTGCGTGAGGGACACCATGAATGTGTGAAGCGCAGGGGTGCGCTTCCCGAAGGGGAAGGCAGTGTGATGGAGTGACCATCACTAGGGTTGTGGGTGTGTTCTGACTGTCACGCCAACGAGCCTGGCTCTTTGGTGTAGTGGTCAGAGCCCCGGTTTACTACCCCAGAAGGTTTGGGTTCGAGTCCCAGCTGGGCAACTCTACTCCCCTTCGCTACAAAGAAATTGTTATAACATGTTGATATTTTTGGGCTTTTTGGGCAATTATTATACAGTATAGGATAGTGTGAGAGAGTAACAGGAAGTATTTGCAGAGGGAAGGATAAGGATCAGGAAATAACCTCCGGTTGGATTTCATGAGCAAAGTGAAAGCCCACCTGGGAAACTCCTATTGTCATTGTGACACAGCACTCCACAACACAGTGCTCACAGCACTCCACAACACACAGTGCTCACAGCACACAACGGAATTGGGAATTTCAAGCCAGTTCAAGGGGGCATATCCAAACAGCACCCCAAGGGAGCAGTGTGGTGGGATGGTGCCATGCTCAGGGTACCTCAGTCATGGAGTAGTATTGGTTTAATAACTCCACCCCCCCCCCCATACAGGCCAGACCATTAATTTTGGATTACTTCGTTATTCACGAATGGTCTTTATGCTTCTCTGTGGAGGGTTTAGTCGTCCACCAGATGGCCGGCCAATAAGGAAACACACTTGGGTGCATAACAACATACATCATGAACGTCACCTGTCAGCAATTGGTCCGCTCATTTCAAACCAGAGCTGAGCTCTCTCCTTCCACCAAGCGCTCCAGGGCATTGAGGATCCACACCAAAAATGAAGTATTATTAATGTGGTCTGGAAAATCAGGCTAATATTGGGCAGCCATGGCTCAATGGTTAGAGCGCTGGCCTTTTAAAACGGAGGGTTACAAATTCAAATCCCACCTTTACCAGCAAGTTCAGCCATGGCTTAAGTGCCCTTGAGCAAGGCACCTAACCCCACATTGCTCCAGGGTAACCTGTAACCCAGATGTGGGCAAAGTCATGCCCGGGGGCCACATGCGGCCCGCCTTTACAAGAAAGACAACTGTTAAATCCAAATTCAAACGGTTACTCAACATTCTTAAAAAGCTACCTAAAACAAGAGTCTTGTGTTTTTAAGATCAACCAAAGACATAGGCTTCATCTAAATACATTTAATTACAATGTTGTAGGAATATCATTGCGGCCAAGTAACGTCAGCGTACACTGTTTTATTATTTACACGGGCAAGTTGTCTGTGGCATCCGGCCCTTCGGTCAATATTCTAAACCCAGCGTGGCCTTCTGGCCGAAATAATTGCCCACCCCTGCTGTAACGAATACTCTGTACCTAAATAATGTACATCGCTTTGGAGAAAAAGCGTCAGTTAAATGTAATGTAATGTAATACTTCTTAATACTTCTTAATGTAATGCTTACTGGCTGCACTGGACGCCTTGACAGAGAGCACATCACGCCCAGCTCTGTGTCGGGGCATTTCGACAGGCCAGGAGCAGCTTACAGCACACGGCTTAAACACTCACAGATAGAGCGTGCCGTCAAAGCTGTCTGTTGAGTAGTGCAGTAGCAGAGCAGAGCAGAGCAGAGCGGTGGGGTGGATGTGGGGGTGGATGTGGGGGTGGGGTGAGAGCTTTCAACTGTCACACTCTCGCCTCCGAGCGCCACTGGGCCTGGCTGTCTGTGCTGCCAGACAAATAATGCACAGCAGCAGAAAGTCTGAAGTCCCCCAGCTACAGCTATGCCCTTGAGCTGCTAGTGGGGAAAGTCTAGAAGACCCCCAGATATGCCCTTGAGCTGCCAGTGGTGGAAGTAAAAAGTGCCCTGTAGTAGGGCTGCAACAATACACCCAATATCGTTACAGCCCTAGTGTCCTGTGTCATATTAACGTCCTATGTTGCCCCTGATTGTTTTTTATTTGTTTATATGTCATGTCTTCACATAGCACATTGGGGTCTATGCACTACACATGCTAGTGCTCTGTAGTGTTAGTGCTATGCTTGTCATATGAAGTCTGCTACAGTATATCACGAAAGTGAATACACCCCTCACAGTTTTGCAGATTTTTGAGTATATCTTTTCATAGGAAAGCATTACAGAAATGTAACTTTGACACAATGATTAGTGACCTTTTAACAACATATTTAACCGCTTAAATTTCTTGTTCACTCAGAAAAAAACAAAATACAGCCATTAATGTTTGAACATGTATTCACAAAAGTGAGTACACCCCAGATTAAAATCCGGTAGAGAAGGGGCTATGTTGGCTCGAATCGTCTCGAAATGAAACGAAATGAAAAGGAATGACAAGGGAGGTCATCAGTGTGCGTTTCAACCTTTCTTTGCATTGAACTTTTACATTTTGTGTCTGCATCTGGCTTAAATAGATTGGTGTGAGATTTGAATGCAATCCTATGGAGAATATCATGATCTGCTTCAGTAGTCACAGTGCATGTTGACATGTATGTTTCTTTTAGGTATATTTCAGATTGCCAATGTTGACAGCATTCGTGCATCCCCAAACCATGTCAGTCCCACTACCATGCTTGGCTTATGAGAGGATACACCTTTTTTGTAAAACTCACTTGTTTACCACCACACATGCTTGACACCATCTAAAGCAAATTTGTTTATCTTGGTCTCAAGAGAGATGAACAGACAAAGGATATGGATCACTGGAACCATGTTGTGTGATCTGAAGAGACCAAGATAAACAAATTTGCTTTAGATTGTGTCAAGCATGTGTGGTGGTAAACAAGTGAGTTTTACAAAAAAGGTGTATCCTCTCATAAGCCAAGCATGGTAGTGGGACTGACATGGTTTGGGGATGCATGAATGCTGTCAACATTGGCAATCTGAAATACACCTAAAAGAAACATGCATGTCAACATGCACTGTGACTACTGAAGCAGATCATGATATTCTCCATAGGATTGCATTCAAATCTCACACCAATCTATTTAAGCCAGATGCAGACTCAAAATGTAAAAGTTCAATGCAAAGAAAGGTTGAAACGCACACTGATGACCTCCCTTGTCATCCCTTTTCATTTCGTTTCATTTCGAGACGATTCGAGCCAACATAGCCCCTTCTCTACCGGATTTTAATCTGGGGTGTACTGACTTTTGTGAGTACATGTTCAAACATTAATGGCTGTATTTTGTTTTTTTCTGAGTGAACAAGAAATTTAAGCGGTTAAATATGTTGTTAAAAGGTCACTAATCCTTGTGTCAAAGTTACATTTCTGTAATGCTTTCCTATGAAAAGATATACTCAAAAATCTGCAAAACTGTGAGGGGTGTATTCACTTCCGTGATATACTGTATATATTGGAGAAAAGTAGTGTTTCTCCAATTCATCCGCTGCCAACTTCTGTTTGGCCTAGTTGTGGTTAACCAGCATGGTTGGGCTTACATGAAATGTGCTGTAGGTTGGGTTGAATGCAATGTGAAAGTTCACAAGTTTAGAATGACATTAATGCAGCATGTCCTGTATGGTAGTAGAGAACACAACAGATTGTTCAAAAGTTGACACCTTTTAAAGGTGAATCTTCGGGCAGTTACCTTTTTTTTTTTGCAGTGCCTTTGTGCACTTCTCATTCGACTTCCAACTGCCATTAGAAGTGTGTCAGAAGTCAGCGGTGTGGCCGGGCGGGCGGCCACAGTATCTATCTACTCTGAATAACTGATGCTGTATGCAAATTGTAAGCAAATGCCCCCCCCCACTGTGCTGAATACATTTATGGCCGTAGCCTAACAGCAGGGCCCTTAGCATATCAGCTCAATGCTGCCACTTGCTCTTGTCCTTGCATGGAAAAGGCTAGACCACACAGCACAGACAGACACAGACACAGGGACAGGGACAGAGTTAGACAGGGCTGCCCTTGTGGCATCACCTCCACCAGGCCTAGCCACATCATCCAGCCATGCCCAATAGCTGCACAGACTTTCAAATAACTTGATAAGGAAGTTACAGTGGCCTCACGACATTACATTACATTACAAAGCATTTAGCAGACGCATTTGGGCAAATCGACTTACAAGGAGAAAGAACAGGGTAAGGCAAAGTGTACAGTTGCAACACTGATAGCATTGTCCTACAGTACACAGAGTGAAGAAGACGACGTAGCAAAGAATAAGATGCATTAAAAGTGCCAAAAATGCACAAGCTGACAGCAGCTGCCTGGTGACACCTCAGACTGCAGACAGCAGACAGCTAAGCTTATTGATGGGTCAAAGACGTGCAAAATGGCATTGTCATTCAGTGTAACGGATACCTTCTGCTGACTGTAATGGTAAAAAAAGATTTTTAAATAGTTTCAAGTGAATGGATGACAGCCGAGGCTTTCATGAATTCACTGGATAAAAATAAAATAAAAAGAGTCGTGTTTTTTACAGTTACAGTCAGCAGAAGGTATCCGTTACACTGAATGACCATTTCATTTTGCACGTCTTTGACCCTGATGCAGCCTTGAGTAGAGCCAGGCAGCCGCGTGGTGAGACCTCAAGACTGCAGAGGCAGATGTGACTGGCTGCAGCCTAGCACAGAGCCAGACTCCTCCTATCTCACTGTAAATGGGAAGTTAAAATGGGCTATTTTAGCCTAGAGTTTACTCCTAGTTAACTATTTAACACTTCCCCCTAGTTAACTTAAGTCCTGGGCCCACAACTGCAGACGGGGACATACTGTAACTGTACTACACCAAAATGAAAGGAAGCAAGCAAAAAATGTTTGGAAACGTGTTGACATGTTATCATATAGTCAGTGAGTGACATAAGAATTTGCCCAGTGGGGGATTCTACAATATTTGAATCTATTACTCTAAAAGCTTCTTTCGGCTTTGCAAAAAATATACAGTGTGTGCGTGTGCGTGTGCGTGTGCGTGCATGTGTGCGTGTGTGTTTATTTCTGCTTATTTCCAGTAATTTCACCATTTGAGCCGTTTTTGTCAAGAAACTGAAAGACTGGTTGCCCCTGAAAATGCCAACTGGCATAACCAAAACAAAAGTTCAAATTTAGTAAATACTGTACAGAAAATTATGCAGTCCATAAGTTGTAAAATGTCTCAATTGTAGGGCATTAATATCACAATCGCATGACCAAACTGAAAATAAAATGCCCATAAATAAAAATGTCTCAATTGAAGGGCATGAACAACTTTGACACGCACGCAGACACGCACGCAGACACGCAGACACGCAGACACACACGCGCACGCACACGCACACAGACCCACACACAGACCCACACACTCAGACCCACACACTCAGACCCACACACTCAGACCCACACACTCAGACCCAAACTCACAGACACAAACTCACAGACACAAACTCACAGACACAAACTCACAGACACAAACTCACAGACACAAACTCACAGACACACACTCACACACTCACACTCACACACTCACACTCACACACTCACACACGCAGACACTCACACACGCAGACACACAGACACACAGACACGCAGACACGCAGGCACGCACGCACGCACGCACGCACGCACGCACGCACGCACGCACGCACGCACGCACGCACACACACACACACACACCACTCATCAGTTTGTTTCTCATCTGAGTCAGTGTGTCGCCAAACACAACGCTCACAGCACAGTTAAGTTTGTCCCCATTTAGCACAACAGCCGAGCTACGAGCCAGCCAGGTGGCTGCAGTGACTGTGCCTGGAGCGGAGCAGAGTAGTGCAGAGTAGAGTAGGGCAGACTGGAGCACTGGGAAAGTGTGTTAGGCTACTCACAGATAAATCTTCAGATCCCTGGCAAGTATTAATAGCCCACTTAAGCTATTTAAAAGGCCTAGGTTCCTGGGAGCTTTGTCTTGGCTCTTGAAAGCCTGTCTCCGTAGCACTGATCCCAGAGCAGTGTCGGCCCTGGAAGCCACGCAGCATGTTTGCATTTTTGTGGTGCTCTGACTCAGGTGTAGTAAAGCACACAGTTTTAAACAATGAGGGTGAGTGTAGTATAGGGCCACTGGAGCTGTCGTTCAGCGTACAGTTTTTAGCATCCCAGGAGACTTAAATGTACACATACTATACTCACACAAGCTGCTTAGTTTTGAAGCCCATGTGTCTGTGTATGCTGAGAAACAGCTTTGGGTCACTGAATGCGATGTGAGTCATGTGATTATTTTGCTAATAAATAATTCCTGCTTGTCCATCCTGTTGCTTATTTATTTATTTATTTGTTTATTTATTTATTTATTTATTTATTAAAATGTTGGTTTTGGAAAGAATGGAGGACAATAGGACATGCAAATCCACACTATAGGGAGGGACACACATGCATGTACGAACACGCATTTAAGCACCACCACACACACACACACACACACACACACACACACACACACACACACACACACACACACACACACACACACACACTCACACCATTACCGTTTTCCAGTTAATTAGCATTATGAATTGTGAAGTGTGTGGTACTGTTCAACGGTACGGTTCAACTGTACTGTTACCAGGAAGTAACAACTGACAGAGTAAGCGACTGTGGTTTTGTGCGTGGGTGTGAGAGTTTTTGCATGCAGACGGTTTTAGAAATGCTATGGTTGGCACACTGTCAATTAACATGAGCATAAACTACACACAGTAAATGTTTCAATGTCAATCCAACACTTAGAGAGTCGATTTAACATCTACTCTAGTGCATTTGGTCCCAGAGTACGGTACTAAGTGTTGAATTACTGTAACACTGCATTTTTTACTGTGTAGATTTCACACGTGTTGTTGTAAGAGGGTTTTCTTGTTCAAACTCAGCCCATGTCTTTCATCCACCTTTGTCAATGGCCTGTGTCCTACACTGTATGTGATGTGACAGCTCCTTACTGAAGACTACGGGGAGTTGTTGGATGAGAGACGTTGTCATCAGTTCTGCTAGTTTGTGCACAGATGGGCTGTAAGAGGAAGATCTGTAGAAGTAGACTCCTCTCCTCCTTTCCTCTCCTCTCCTCCTTTCCTCTCCTCTCCTCCTTTCCTCTCCTCCTCTCCTCTCCTCTCCTCTCCTCTCCTCTCCTCTCCTCTCCTCTCTCCTCCTCTCCCTCCTCCTCTCCTCTCCTCCTCTCCTCCTCCTCTCTCCTCCTCCTCTCCTCTCCTCTCCTCTCCTCTCCTCTCCTCTCCTCTGCTCCCCTCTCCTCTCTGCTCTCCTCTTCTCTTCTCTGCTCTCCTCTCTCCTCTCCTCTCCTCTTCTCTGCTCTCCTCTTGTAGCCTTGTAGACTTGTAGCCCCACTTGTATAGTAGCTCGTCTGCTCTCCTCTCCTTCGATCTCCTCTCCTCCGCTCTCCTCTCCTCTGTAGAGATAGGCTGTAGAAATAGACTCCTCTCCTCTCCTCTCCTCTCCTCTCCTCTCCTCTCCTCTCCTCTCCTCTCCTCCCCTCCCCTCTCCTCTGCTCTCCTCTGCTCTCCTCTGCTCTCCTCTCCGCTCTCCTCTCCTCTGCTCCCCTCTCCTCTCTGCTCTCCTCTTCTCTTCTCTGCTCTCCTCTTCTCTTCTCTGCTCACCTCTCTCCTCTCCTCTCCTCTTCTCTGCTCTCCTCTTGTAGCCTTGTAGACTTGTAGCCCCACTTGTATAGTAGCTCGTCTGCTCTCCTCTCCTCCGATCTCCTCTCCTCCGCTCTCCTCTCCTCTCCTCCGCTCTCCTCTCCTCTCCTCTGCTCTCCTCTTCTCTGCTCTCCTCCACTTTCCTCTCCTCCGCTCTCCTCTCCTCTCCTCTCCTCAATGCCTGCTTTAGCTGCTATTGACCGACGCTAAAAACAAAGTGTGATCATACTGTAGCTGTCAAAGCTAATGGGAAAGTATTTTATTTTCTGTTTGGCTTGGCATATATAAACTGTGTGTAATCAAGAAGCAAAAACAGTTTGGAAGGAAAGATTGATTTTTAAATCAGCCTGGTTGTCATACCAAGCTTGTTGATGGAGCTATGGTTTGGCACATATTCCGTTAAGAAGTTCTCAGAGGGGGCGAATCTGAAATGTACTTTAATCACACATTGCTTCTATCAATCAGTGCAGAAATTGCAATTTCATTGCACAGCATTTGTTTGTAATGTGTGCCCAATTGCAAATGTAACTGAGGTCATCTGCTAATTCGCCACTCTTGGCTCAAGCTAGTGACATGCCAAAAACGCTCCAGTTTAGGCATGGGAAGCACAGCACGATACTGAGGAGCTAAAGGTCCACCCCACCCCCACCCCCACCCCGGGCCAGCTGTGGCTCAATCGGCTAGGCACCCGACTGCTACACCGGCGACCCCGGTTCGATTCTGGCCCGAATCCTCCCCACCTCTCTCTCCCCGCTAATTTCCTGTTACAACTTCATCCTATCATAATAAAACTTTTGTTTAGTCATTAATCAGCTTTTTCATTGTCTTTGTGATATTACTCATCCAATGAAGTTGCCGAATTTCACGCCCTCTCTTATATTCATGCATAGATCCTTGTAGATTTCATTTTCTCCCATTAACCGTCAGTGAATCACTTAGTCAGCTGAATGACAGCAGAGTACAGTACGGTACGTGTTGGTGTCGGTGCACATGGTGTTTTATGCTCATGACTTCTCAGTGGCAGCTGGGTCTCTTCCTGTCCCTTCACCACAGAGGCAAATGAACCCTCAGTGCAGCACCAGTGTCACACTCATTCACTTGCCCACACAGCCTGAATGAGGCTCAATGCCGTTTCTTAGGGCTTATACTGTACGTTAGGCGGTACAACCACAGCTATTGCCCATCAATTCGTTAATGACTGTTCATTAATGCACTGCATTGTGTATGCTTCTTAGATAATCCACTTAAAACATAATCCATACAATAGTTGCATTAGCTGTGGTTGCACCGCCCTGACTGACATATCCTACTACTAAACATCCCATGCATCCATGCATGCCTGATAGAATCTCAGTGCTGCAGACTAACAGCAAGCTAACTCACTGCTGGAAACCCCTAAATAGACTAAAAGATTCCTAAATGTGCTTGTTTTATTTTATGTAAAGGGACAGCCCATTAGCCGTGAACTTCCCTCTGCTTTTAGGACCATTTTTAGCCTGTGAATTTGTATTTGCTTAATTCAGCATATTTAGTACTGTTACTGTCTCTGCTGCTGTGTCAGTGCCCAGAGTCCTCCAGTTGAAATGTGCTGTATAATCCCCGTCCATGGTGGTAATGTGAATCTAATAATCCACCAAGTGACAGCCAGGGCTGGAATAGGATGGCCTGGGGCCCCTAGGCTACAGGTTGCTGTGGGGGGCCCCCCTGGAAAGCAAATTTCATGACAAATCTACATAGAGTGTCATTTTTATGAGCTAGGAATTGAGGGTTATGAGCTAGGAATTAAGGATAACATGTCTACCAACTCTACTCAACACGACAGATGATATTTTCAATACTGCATCTTATCATAATTCTGTAATTACTCACTTTTGACCAATCGGGGGCCCCCTGGTAGGTGGGGGCCCATAGGCTGCAGCCATATCAAGCCTGTGCATTAATCCGGGCCTGGTGACAGCAGTTTAGCAGCTTAGCCCAGCTGCATGAGGGGCATGGAGGGAGGGCGTGCTATTTAACTCAAATATCAACATCCTTCAGGAAAATTACTGTGATTTTCAGACACAGCTTGTAGGTAATTATTCATATTTTTGACAATGTGTCAAGGTAGGTGGCTTATGAGTGAGATAATAAGGCAGCTGTGTAGTAGAAGCATATTCTGTGTATTCTTTCCTCGTTGTCCATTGGGCGTGCGTTCACACACAAACACACACGTACACACACAAACACACACGTACACACACACACACACACACACACACACACACACACACACACACACACACACACACACACACACACACACACACACACACACACACACACACACACACACACACACCACTTGCTGTCGAGTAATGGCTCTGTGGTATTAACTCTGATAATAATGAGGGAGTCTTCGCAGTAAGCGTAGAGCTCAGGAGAAGGGTGTGCCTACCACAGTGGGGCCTCTGAGTGATACAGTACATACTTAGTATTAAGGTAATGGTTCATGGGGCAACTTTCTGAGCAATTGTACCATGCTACAACATGAGTGAGTGGATCACAGTGCTCTGATTAAATGTTTTTAAGAAGTTGTTTTCTGTTGATCCAAGTTCGCTTGATATGTGTTTATAGTGATAAATTACTCAAATCAGCATTCATGTACCGTCACCCAGAAACATTTGTAAAAAAGAGTTGTCACTTTTAGGTAGAGTAATGAAGGCAGTCTATGATGGGCCAAGAGTTACTTGGCTTTAAACAGGCAATCTATAAAATCTAGAAGAAGACTTGCCATCTAGAAGACTTGGCCAAATACATTAAGAAATTGAATTCTAAACAATGTTCTGGCTCGTAGCAAAAAAAAAGTCAAAACACACAGGGCATCATCCATTATAGTAATATTGTTTAACAGTATCATTCACCTTCAGTCTAGGTCTAACACATCAGGTGATAAGGTGTCATGGTTTACTATACTTCCAAGTGCTTGATATCCTCATAGTCTTCCCGCCAGAGGAAATAACAGGGTGTACTGGCCCCCTTAGCGAGGTAATACGTCTTCCTTATCTCTGACGTACAGTTAGCATCCTTGCCCTCCTATCTCGGGCTATCCCTCTCTCCTCTCCTCTCCTCCTCCCTTTGCCAACTCTTTTGTCCTTCCTGAAGGTCGCTGTACTTCTTCTCGTCCCTCCATCCATAACTGGAAACGCACACGCACGCACACTCACACATGCACGCACGCATACACACACCGATGTATGAACACACCTACAGTACAGCCTATTTCACATGCCCTCCTTCATGTACCCGACCCGTATATCTCTCCCCTTCTCCTTGTCCTCATTTCTCTCTCCCCCCCTTTTTTTTATCTCGCTGCTTGATTCCCTAGAGGGCAACAAAGCCAAGCCAAAGCCCAGGATGCTGTTGTTGCTACCCTGTTGCTACCCTGCCTGGCCTGCCCACCTTTTATTTCCCACCCCCACCCCCACATCCACTCACCCACTCGCCCCCCCAAACACCAGCCAGCAAGTCAGTGGGCCAGCTATATATAGCCCCCCCCCTGTCACACCCGATCAAGCTCCCCTCTGTTATACTGATGGAGCCTGGTAACCAGGGACGGATGAGGACTCCATGGGCCCCTGGGTCTGACAACAAAAAAGGCCCCAGGTGTGACAGGGGCAGGGTGTTTCCAGTTTACAAGAGAGTATGAAAGTATGTTGTTGCTGGGTGAGGGTTTGTCCCTTGAGAAAATGTGAAAATATTTTTTAAATAATTAAGATTTTAAAACGATTTGAGAATGCAAATGCAAATGCAAAAACTCTTGGGCCCCTGGGCCTGTGCCTAGTAGGCCCCTGCAGTGGTCTGTCCCTGGTAGTTGGTAGCAGCTGTACAGTAGTGCAGCCCAGCTGTGAGGGCAATGGGCAGCCCACCACACCACACCACACCACAGCACACACGAGCCCACCACACCACACCACACCACAGCACAGCACACAGCACCACACCACACCACACCACACCACACCACACCACACCACGCCACGCCACGCCACACCACACCAGCCCACCACACCGCACCACACCACACCACACCACACCACACAATAGAACTCTACTCCACACCACACCACACACACACCACACCACACCACGCCACGCCACGCCACACCACGCCACGCCACACCACACCACACCACACCACACACCAGCCACACACACAACACCACACCACACCACACCACCGCCACACCACACCACACCACACCACACCACACGAGCCCACACACACAGCACCACACCACACCACACCACACCCACACCCCATCCACACACAACACACCACACCACACGCCACCCACTACACCACCACACCACAGCACCACACCACACCACACGCCACCCACTACACCACCACACCACAGCACCACACCACACCACACCACACGCCACCCACTACACCACCACACCACAGCACCACACCACCACCACACCACCACACCACACCACACCACACCACACCTTACCAGCCCACCACACCACACCACACCACACCACACCACACCACACCACACCTTACCAGCCCACCACACCACACCACACCACACCACACCACACCACACCACACCACACCACACCACACCACTCCACAGCACAGCACAGCACAGCACACCACAGCACACCACACCACACCACACCAGCCCACCACACCACACCACACCACCACCACCACACCGCACCACACCACACCACACCACCACCACCACACCACACACACACCAGCCCACCACACCACACCACACCACACCACACCACACACACCACACCACACACACCACAGCACACACCACACAGCCACCACACCACACCACACACACACACACACACCACACCACACCACACCACACCAGCCCACCACACAGCACTACACACACACACACAACACACCACATCACACCACCACACACACACACACCACACCAGCCCACCCACACCACACCACACCACACCACCACACCACACCACACCACCACACCAGGCACCACCACACCACGCCATTACACCCCCACACCACACCACACCACACATGAGCCCACCGCACCACACCACACAGCACCACACCACACCACACCACACCACACATGAGCCCACCGCACCACACCACACCACACCACAGCACACCACACCACACCACACCACACACGAGCCCACCACACCACACCACACCACACCACACCACACCACACCACACCACACCACACCACACCACACCAGCCCACCACACCACACCACACCACACCACACCACACCAGCCCACCACACCACACCACACCACACCACACCACACACCACACCACACCACACCAGCCCACCACACCACACCAGCCCACCACACCACACCACACCACACCAGCCCACCACACAGCACTACACCACACATCGCACCACACCACACCACACCACACCACACCACACCACACCACACACCACACCACACATCGCCCCACACCACACCACACCACACCACACCACACATCGCCCCACACCACACCACACCACACATCGCCCCACACCACACCACACCACACACCACACACGAGCCCACCACACCACACCACACCACACATCACACCACACCACACCACACCACACCACACCACACCACACGCCACGCCACACCACACGCGACACCACACATCGCCCCACACCACAGACCACACCACACCACACACCAGCCCACACCATACACCGCACACCGCACCACACCACACCACACCACACCACACCACACACCACACCACACCACACACCACACATCGCCCCACACCACACCACAGACCACACCACACCACACACGAGCCCACCACACCACAGCACACCACACCACACCACACCACACACCACCACACCAGCCCACCACACAGCACTACACCACACCACAGCCCACCACAGCCCACCACAGCACACCACAGCACACCACAGCACACCACAGCACACCACACCACACCACACCAGACCACACCACACCACACCACACCACACCACACACCACCACACCAGCCCATTACAGCACACCACACCACACCACAGCACACCACAGCACACCACACAACACCACACCACACCACAGCACACCACAGCCCACCACAGCCCACCACAGCCCACCACAGCCCACCACAGCACACCACAGCACACCACAGCACACCACAGCACACCACAGCACACCACACAACACCACAGCACACCACAGCACAGCACACCACACCACAGCATACCACAGCACACCACACCACACCACAGCACACAACACACCAGCCCACCACACACCGCACCGCTCTGCACCACACCACGCCCATGACAAAATTGCCCATTTGAAAACACAATACAGACGTACAATCACATGAGGAGCCAATTCAGATGATGCCTCCAACATTTAACATTTAGTTGTAAATATACTCCACTGCAATGTTAATTTTGTCAGCTTTTTTTTAATTTAATCGTAGTCTTAGTCACAATGACAAAAATCAATTGTAGTCTTAGTCAAATGTTAGTCATTGCCTTCCCAATTTAGTCTTAATCTTAGTGTAAATGACGAAAATCAATTTTAGTCTTAGTCAATTTTTAGTCATTTTAGTCATTTTAGTCAACACTGTACATAATATAACTCTCCACACACTGCTTCTCTTTTTAATATATACCATTGACTGTTCAGAATAAACCTTCTCCGCACACTACGCTTCTCTTTTTAACATATATCACACTAAACAGAATAAACCTTCTTCACACACTGGTTCTCTTTTTTCTGGTTCTCACCAGTGTTAATTTAGTCAGCTTTTAAATGATGTAGTCTTAGTCTTAGTCACAATGATGGAAAATCAATTTTAGTCTTAGTCATATTTTAGTCATTCCTTTCTCCATTTAGTCTTAGTCTTAGTCTAAATGACGAAAATCAAAAAAGGGCATTGACATTGGCATTGATTTTAAGTTTGACTTGATGTCATGTCCCAATCTTCCCCCATCTCTCTCACACTGTTGTAGAGTCATGGGTTACATAGTGTACTGTGGACCATATGATGTATGTTACATATAGTAAGCTGAATTACTATCGTATACTTATACTGTGCTATATGGCAGTGAAGAAGTGGACATTTTGCATTTGTCTACATCTTGAGTACTGGTATTTGTGTTGCACTCTCTCATTTGAGGTTGGAGTTTTGAAAGCCTTAGGGGTTTGTTCAAGTTTGTAGGGTGGAAAGGGGGGGAGAGGTGAGCAGCTTGTCGGGTGAAAATGCACAGCCCATTGGACTCTTTTGTGTAATGATCGATAAGCTGTGAGTTTCTGTCTTAATTTGTGACTTAATTTGTGAATTCATTTTTGTGAAAGCTCCCATCTTGAGGAGGTTTTAGTCAATGAGTGCTTCTATCAGCACACTCATTATCTCTCTCTCTCTCTCTCTCTCTCTCTCTCTCTCTCTCTCTCTCTCTCTCTCTCTCTCTCTCTCTCTCTCTCTCAGTGGCATTTGTTCAGTGCACCTGCTTTTATTCACTGGAGACTAATAAACCATTTCCTTCTCTTTCTGTTTTTGTCTTTCCTTCCCGTTTCCTATTTCTTTCTCTCCTTTCATCCTTCTCTCCTCCCTCCCATCTCTTCCGTTCTTGGTCTCGCCTCCCCCCTCTATCCATCCCTCCTCTCCCTCCTCTCTCTCTCTCTCTCTCTCTCTCTCTCTCTCTCTCTCTCTCCCTCTCGCTCTACGCTCACCCCTCACCCTCCTCTTTCTTGCACCCCCCCCCCTCTTTAGACTGTCTCTTCAAGCTGTGTCCTATGAATAGGTATTCGGCACAGAAGCAGTTCTGGAAGGCGGCGAAGCCAGGGGGCAACAGCACCACAGACACAGTGCTGCTCAACAAACTGCACGTGAGTCACAGACAGACAGACAGACAGACAGACAGACAGACAGACAGACAGACAGACAGACAGACAGACAGACAGACAGAACAACTGACTGACTGACTGGCAGAACAACTGACTGACTGACTGAGAGACTGACTGAGAGACTGACTGAGAGACTGACTGACTGACTGACTGACTGACTGACTGACTGACTGGCAGATCAACTGACTGACTGGCAGAACAACTGACTGACTGACTGACAGAACAACTGACTGACTGACATGCATGCTCACCAGACCAACTAACTGATTGACAGACCAATCATGGATGCATTTCTCATAAACGTCATTGGTAGACACATTAGCAACTTAGGTTGTTGCAATGCATTTTCTCATTGACAGACAGAGTCAGACAGCAATC
>NC_085870.1:26854146-26859146 GCF_034702125.1 Engraulis encrasicolus
ATGTCACGCAAGCGTTTGCCTGTCACTGTAGTATAATAATGATTAAATAATTAACTGAGCTGACTGAATCAATTAACAATGGCTTCAGGTGGTCTGCACTGTAACAGATGAAAGCTTCCCGTGGTCTCGGTTAATTGTATTCATGAATGTGTGAATATGTTCAGGTGTGCTCAGTGTGTGTCTATATAGCTTAGGGTTTCTCAGACCTCCAGTAGGGAATTAGAGATTCCAGGGGGGGGGGATTGAGAAGGAGACAGCTGGGGAGGGGGGACCCATTGTTATTATCATCATGCTGTTGGATGGGTGGAGGTGTTGGCAGTCTTATGATGAGGCGAGGTGGATGTTTGGGGGGGGGATTGGCAGTCTGATGATGGGGCAAGGGGGTGTTTGGGGGCAGTGGCAGTCTTATTCACCTCTATTTGGGAGAAAACATTTGGGGGAAAGGCCAATGCAAGTCAATTGGTGGTGTTGGGAAAGAATAAACGGACCTGTAGACTAGCGGTGTTCACGCTCAACATACCGAAGGCGTGTTGTGTTGTTGACTGTTCAAATAATATAGCCAAACAGCCGTGGCTGAAGCATGGACTGTGTTCATTTAGGCTACCCCATGTAGCATGTAAGTTAATGAGACATTCCTTTTGTTTTCCCCCCAAAAAGGGGCGTACCGCACATTCACGAGAACAGTCCCCGGATAGAGCTTGAAAGTCCCGCCCCTTAGTTCCGCCATTGGATTACATGCTACGATTTTCAGCTAAAAACGCCGTTGAGGTCCCATGAAATCGGGGGAAGTGACGTCACTTTCAAGCTCTATGCCCATTCATGCCTATATCTCCCTTCCTCCCTCCCTCAGGTGGTGCATCATGACCCGTGTCGTGGGGGGGCGGGCTACTGGAACAGCCTGTTCCGCTTCAAGCACCTGGCCACTGGGTGTTACCTGGCCGCTGAGGTGAGTGCTGAGCTGAGGTGTGTCGCGCTTTCTTGCTTTGCTTTCCTCTTCCTCCCCCCGTCTCCAACCACCCTTGCTTCTTTGCAAAGGCGCCAGAACAAGTTTTAAAGTGGTGGTGCATTTTTTTTTTTCATTCTTTATTTCGTAACAATGTTACAGCTGCGGTACTCCACTCATTTGTCTGCAGTTAAAGTTTAGAAAGCCTCAGGGAGCCCAAAAGTGGGGATACAAATGCACCACTGCATCCCCCTTACCGGCACATAGTATGCATCTTTGTGCAGAAAGGGCCGGGACCGCCGGCAGCCCATTCACTATTTATTGAAAAGACTTAACAGTACATCATAAAACATTGTTATGATATTACACTACCAAGAGTAGATTAGAATAGATTTAGACTTGTTTGTTGCAATTTTAGAGACATTAAGGTTATAGTAGAGGCTTTGCGCAAAGGGGGTTAACCTTCCCTTCAATCTCACGCCTCTCCCCTCACACACCACCCTCCACCATCCCTTCTGGCCTTCCGCTTGCTACTTTGCTAACTCATCGATCCCTCTTCACAGAGGTCGTCTGAGTCCTCCACAGCTCTGCAATTGAGCATGGCCCTCACACTGAACGCTGTACTGTATGCTGTGCTAGTGATGACTAACAGCAATCTGGAAAGCATTCCTGAAGAATCTGGTGTGGACTCGGAATTGTGCAGTGCTTGTGGAAAACGTCCAATTTCCTTGTACTTTTTTCCTTCTGTAACTGCTTATATTCTTCTTCCATCCGATTTCTCTCTCTCTCTCTCTCTCTCTCTCTCTCTCTCTCTCTCTCTCTCTCTCTCTCTCTCTCTCTCTCTCTCCCCCTCTCTCTCAAAGGTGAATCCAGACTACGAGGAAGAGTGCCAAGAATCACGGTCCTCTGTAAGTCAGCCTCAAGGCCAGGCTATTGCTGTCTGTAGGTGTGTGCGTGTGCGTGTGCGTGTGCGTGCGCGTGCGTGTGCGTGTGCGTGTGCGTGTGCGTGTGCGTGTGCGTGTGCGTGTGCGCGTGCGCGTGCGCGTGCGTGCGGCTACGTGCACATGCCCATGTGTATGTGAGTGTGTTTATTTATGTGTGCGATTTTGGCTTTCCCTCTCTCTTTCCTGGGTTTCATTTTCTAAAGCTTGTGTGTGTGTTCTCTCTTTTTCCTTTTCTTGTGCTGCTTTCTTCAGGTGGGGGACTTTGTGCCCTTTAACTTCCAGGTACTGTGCTGCATGTCACCTGCCTCCAGCTACTCTTGAGCTCCTGTTTTTAGATCCACCTCCATGTATTTAGATACATTTATCAAATAGATCATATCATATCAAATAGATCATTGTGATTCATGAGGGGCAGTCATTCACTATGTTTACATGAGACATTTAATTCCGAATGAACTCACTTTAATTAAAATAATAAAAATAAAAATCACTGAATTAAGGTTAATTCCGCTTTGAAAACGTCATGTAAACACTTCACAATTTGGAATTGAATGAAAGATCAAAGTAAATTCGACCAAACTATTTAATTCGGAATTATTCATTCGGAACCGTAGATATTTACTGTACATGCAAGCAAACTGCAGTGGAGATTTTTCTAAAGCGTGCTTTTCCACTTCATTCCCTGAATAAGGCCCAAGCTGCTATGCCTGGGCGGTTTAAATGTCCATTTGGACATGTCTTAAGAGAATAGACATTTTGGATCTAATGGAGTGCCTTGATCAGGACATGTCTTTTTCTTTTCACCTTTTATACCCTGTTCGACTTCTTTGGATATGACTGTATGCTGCAAACATAGCTAAAACATGGACACATATACTTGTATAACCTTTTATCTTTACCTGTTATAATACCTAAATACAGTACAGTATGTGTAAATGGGACCGTATGAAGCGCATGCATTGATGCATTCCTGTAGAATTAAGAGTTAATTAGCATCAGAGGTGTGGCACCATATTGTAGGCCCTATGGGCCCAGCTCCAATGCTAATTAGCTTGTAGCCCCTTAACACAAACTGTTCCACCACTGGAACAGTGTAATAGTCACTGAAGAAGCGCAACTACCAGAGTACTACACCACCATGGCAGTGCACAGGGCCTTTAGTAATGCATGAAGAGGTTGTCATTGGCATTCTGGTTACAGCTAATTTACGTCTTAAGGGGATAAGTGCACTCCTGCACTGAGAAACAATAGCTTTGTTTTTAATCAATCCCTTGAACCATTGTATGAAATGACATAAAAAAGAAATACAACAAATTAATTGATTGATTTAGCCACCTCTATTTGACAGCTATAGTCAATTTAACATCTACCTACCGACCCTCTTGAAAGTATTCATCAGCTCAAAAACCTTTCATATAGACTAGTAATTTGCCTTTTCAAGTTATAGCACAAACAAAAATCAGTGAGCGAAGGAGGGAGATGCGGAAAATGAGAGAACACTATGCCTCTGCCACCTTTGGTAGATAGAGGCGTAATAATTCAGTTTATAATACCGGTAACTTGTTTATTATGAATATTATTAAGACACATGTCAAACCACTGAAAGGGAGTGTAATGGTGACATTGTGCCACCAGGTGTCATACCACCACAGGAAATGTATTCATATATGGACTCAGCCCAGCCTATAGATGGCAGCGTTGTAACCCACAACTCAGGGCTGTATTTTTATTTACGACTCCTGATGTGTGCATACACTTCCCTGCTCTGCTCTGTGTGGAGGAGATGTGGGCAGGATGCTTATTAAGCAGAGACTCTGTGGTTTCATCTCCAGTTTCATATTAATTTAATTTCCTTTGATGAGACAAATTGGTCTCGTCACAGGACGAGGAGACCCCAGGATTTGATCTTGTTAGGAGGCATCTTGAGGAAAACAACAGCTCATGGCTTGATTTGAAATTTGATTCGCATCTAAGTTGGCCATAATGGGGTTTTGGAGATATAATTCGATTTTTTTTTGGGCTTGTTTCCTGACCGCAGTTTATATTTGATCTTTCCAAGAATCATGTCAAATTTTTCCAAGTTTTTCCGCAGCCTTGTCTCGTGAGTTTTAAGTATAAACCAATTAGCTGGCGATAAATTGGTTAAATGAAAAAATTGGGACACATACATGTCCTATTATCCGTCACCTTGTAGCTGTGACACAAGTGACCCCACTAGGCGCTGAAAGGGAAATGCCATTAGTTTACTGTGTCACTAAAAATAATTAACCAGCCACACAAACTGAGCTCCTCTATGAAGCAATGGACCAGGGAGTAAAAATGACAAATTGGGCCCACGCATGTTCTCCCTTTAGCAGTCATCTCAGTGGCTATGACTTGTGACTGCATCCATTAACTGCATACCTTAAAAGGACTGATAGAGATTTTCCATTAGTTTTACAGAGGTGTCATCTAAAAATACACACTCATAATGTATATTATACACTATTGGTGACGTAAGTGTTATTCAATCTGGCAAGAAGTGGGTCACAGTGAGTCAAAGACTTAACTGGTTTGCCAGATTGTATCTTGTTCATGACATGTCTTATACAAGGTGGCACAGTAATGGATGATCTTATCTGATCATCTGATCGTTGAACACATTTCCCAGTTTTAGTGTTTGTGTTGAATCTCTTCCTTCGAACTCACGCACGCACACACACGCACACGCACACGCACGCACGCACGCACACGCACACGCACACGCACGCACGCACGCACGCATGCACGCACACACACATGCCGTCATCACAGCTACTTGTCTTGTCCCCACCCTATCCTGTATACAGTAATGTAGTAGTATCAGAGTACCTTGTTTTGTTGTTTCCTATATGCTGCATTAGTACAACAATGTTATTGGTCTCACCCTCTAGGATGCCCCCTTGTCTTTGAGCATGATGTATGTCTCTCATATGCTCCCCTACTGTATGTACAGTATGCACTATGGGGATGCAAAACATACATGTCCATGGTGTCCCCAGGAAATGTATGAATGTAAGAAAATGACATTCATTTTAATAAACACCTACATCATAGTTATTTAAAATGTGTATACCTTTTTTGCAACACCCTGT
>NC_085870.1:26869146-26876646 GCF_034702125.1 Engraulis encrasicolus
TATTTCCTGTACATAATTGCACTTAAAGGTCTTCACATGACACTGTGTGCGCAGTTGGGCTTTCCCCCGGTCCCAAGCAGTCAGCCATCCGGACAGCCGCCACTATTAGTATGGCTTGGTCATTGAAGGACTTGAAATTAACTTGGGGACATTTTCTGTAAATAGCGTTTCATGCCTCTGTGGCATGGCATTAAAATGTTCTTTATTATGGCCCCCATACTTGAAGACTCCATTCATTGCAGGTGAATTAGGGGATTTGCACAGCAAATGTGGATAATGTGCTTGTGGAATGATTCATTTGTTCTATAATAAAGTTCCTCTTTACCGTGTGTGTGTGTGTGTGTGTATGAGTGTGTGTGTGTGTGTGTGTGTGTACGTGTGTACGCGTGTGTGTGTACGCGTGCGTGTGTGTGTACGCGTGCGTGTGTGTGTGTGTGTGTGTGCGCACGTGTGTGTGTGTGTGTGTGTGCGCGTGTGCGTGTGTGTGTGTGTGTGTGTGTGTGTGTGTGTGTACGTGTGTGTGTGTGTGTGTGTACGTGTGTGTGTGCGTGTGCGTGCGTGCGTGCGCGCGTGCGTGCGTGTGTGTTACTCTTTGTTACGCCGATCCACTAAATGTGCCCCTGTCTTTAGGTCAGTAGTACATCTTTACTCTCAAAGGACACTTGTGTGCTGCTGATATCACTCGAGGCCTGGGGAAGGGTTTTGCCCTAGATAATTTACGCTGGTGGTTTCTTTTTCTTCTGTAATCTTTTTAAATCCTGTTTACTGATACAATCAGGCTTTTGTTTTGTTTTCAGGAACTCTTACGTAAGGCTGAGGCATCTGTGTACCAACACTTGGGTCCACAGCACCAACTACCCCATTGACAAGGAGGAAGAGAAGCCCGTCATGCTCAGGGTACACTTGATTTCTTTACATTACACAGTTCATTGCCATATTCAAGTTGAACAGAAGTTAACAAAATTGTAATTTTTCAGAATAGCTTATTCTTAGTATTTGAAAATGTGTGTGACAATAAAGCCCATTGAATATTTGAATTTCGGTAAAGAGTTAGAGCTTCAGAGATTTTTCAGTGAGGTTTATCAGTATTACAGTTACTAGAAATCCTATTCATGCCATTTTGCAGTAATAGTGACAATGCAAAAAAAAAACCCTCATTCAATCCCTGAATTGATTGGTTGTTGCGGAGCACCTCCTCCAATTCCTTAGTGTAACCTGTTCCTGTTCCTGTCCTGTCCTCTACCCTGCTGTACCCCTTGCCCACTACAGATTGGCACCTCCTCTGTGAAGGAGGACAAAGAGGCCTTTGCCATTGTGCCAGTGCCCCCCGCCGAAGTGCGAGACCTGGACTTTGCCAACGACGCCAGCAAAGTGCTGGCCTCCATCGCGGGCAAACTGGAGAAGGGCACCATCACCCAGAATGAGCGCAGGTACAGAACAAGTTGTCAGTGTGAAAGGGGTAAGATGGAGAGGAGTGGGGATAAGGGACAGGTGCATATACAGTGATTCCAATATGTATTTGATCCCTTGCTGATTTTGCCGGTTTGCCCACTAATAAAGACATGATCAGTCTATAAATTTATGATAATATGTATTCAAACATGGAGAGACAGAATATCAAAAAGAAATTCCAGAGAATAACTTGAAATAATATATTTTAATTTATTTGTATTTAATTTAGGTAAATAAGTATTTGACCCCTCTAGCTAAAGAAGATAACGTGCTTTGTGGCAAAGGCCTAGTTGTCTAGCACTGAGGTCAGATGCTTCTTTTAGTTGATGACAATGTTTGTGCATATAGTAGAAAATATTTTTGCCCATTTTTCTTTGCACATTATCTCTAAGACATTAATAGTTTGTGGCTGTATCTTGGTAAATGAGAGGTTCAGTTCTCTCCGTAGAATTACTAGAGGGGTAATATTTGGAGACTGTCTAGGCCACTTCACGACTTTAATATGCTTCTTATTGAGCCACTCCTTCGTTGCTTTGACTGTATGTTGTGTATTATTGTCATGTTGGGAGATCCAAAAATGGCCCACCCTTCAGTGTAGTGGTGCAGGGAAGGACGTTTGCACTCAGGATTGCACATTACATGTCTCCCTCCATCCATTCGTTGACGATGTGAAGTTGTCCTGTGCCTTGGCCAGACAAACACCCTCAAACCATAATGATACCATTTTCATGCATGATGGTGAGGAGGGTGTTCTTGGGATCATAGACAGCAGTACTCTTTCTCAAAACACATTGAATTGTGATAATGCCAAACAGCTTGATTTTGGTTTCATCTGACTACAGCACCTCCTTATCATATCCTAAACCAGTCTGATGTCCGTTGGCAAACCTCAAGTGGGACTGCACAGGTTCCTTCTGAAGTAGAGGTAACATTTGTGCACTACAGGACTTTCAACCTCTGTGGCATTAAGTGCTACCAGTAGTTTTCTCAGTGATTTTGGTCCCAGTAGCTTTGATATCATTGCCTAGTTCATCCCGTACAGCTCTAGGGTGGTTTCTTTCTGTTCCCATGATTATCAAATCCCTACAAAAGGTCGAATCTTGTATAGAACCCCAGACAGGCTGATGGATAGTCATTTTGTATTCCTCACATTTTGGAATAAATGCATCAACAGCTGGGTCATTAATACTCAGTCTCTTTCTTGTGGCTTTGCAGCCCATTTAATCTTTGTTCAGGTCTAAAATCGTGTCCCTGATATCATTTGACTACTCTTTGGTCTTTCCCATGCTGGTGAGGTTGGAGTGTGACTGATTCACTCATACTATGGACTGATTCTGCTGATTCAATGTGTCTTTTATGCATGTGTGTATGTACAGGTGTCTTTAATTCAGATGACAAGTTGATGGGAAGTGCCCATCTGGTCTGTGGGCCCGGAACTGTAATCAGTTGGCAGGGGATCAAATACTTATTTTGCTCGATTAAATGGAAATAAATTAATATATATTCTCTTCAGTTAATTTCTGGATTTTCTTTTTGATATTCTGTCTCTCCATATTAGAATACATATTATCATAACATTTATTGACTGATCATGTCTTTGTTAGTAGGCAAACCAACAAAATCAGCAAGGGATCAAATACATATTGGACTCACTGTATCCTAGCTTCAGAAAGCAAAGGTTCAGGTCCATTTCTTTCCCATCCAATTCTCTGAAACCAGCTGATCCTTACAATTAGATTAGATTCCAGTTTATTGTCATTACGCATGTAAGAATACAAGGACGGGTAGATCAGATCATCAGTATAGATCAGGTAATTACTGACACCTTTACATTACTGTACATAACATTACATTATACTTGGCTGACGCTTTTATCCAAAGCGAATTACAGATATTATTTACAATGTACTGGTGGTAATGGGTGCAGCCATGGCCTAGTGGTTAGAGAGTTGGTCTTTTAATCTAGGGTTTGCCGGTTCGAATCCCCCTGATTTCTCCCTACATATCCATCCATGGCTGAAGTGCCCTTGAGCAAGGCACCTAACCCTACATTGCTCCAGGGACTGTAACCAATACCCTGAAAAATAATAGTTGTAAGTCGCTTTGAATAAATGAAACCGTCAGCTAAGTGCAATGTAATGTAATTTAATGTTGCAGTCCATGTAATGACTGGTGGGATACGAACCTGCAACCCTCTGATTTTAAGACTGCCATGACTGCAGAACTTCTACTTTGTCAGTCCAGTTTTCTTGGTGTGGCTGGTGCTGCTCAGTGATAGCCTGGCACCTGGTGAAGCGTTCCTATGCCCACTGTGTATACTGTACTTAACTAATGTAATATTTTGTAAAAAAAAATGTTGTGCCCTACTGTGGCGCTAACGGTAAGGGCACTCGTCTAGTATGCGGACAACCAGTGTTCGATTCCAGTCCAAAAGGGGATCCTTGCTGGAAATTTTTGGGAACCATTGTGCTAACTCACGTCACCCCTGAATGTAATATCTCTGACGTTGATCGTATATCATTGTTATATGACGTTGTAATATCTCTGACGTTGTTATATCATTGTTATATGACGTTGTAATGTCTCTGACGTTGTTATATCGTTGTTATATGACGTAATATCTCTGATTGTTGTGCTGCAGGTTTGTGACCAAGCTGCTGGAGGACCTGGTGTTCTTTGTGGTGGACATCCCCAACAGTGGGCAGGACGTGCTGGAGATCATGGTCAACAAGCCCAACAGGGAACGCCAGAAACTCATGAGGGAGCAGAACATCCTCAAACAAGTGCGGAAGACTCGCGCGCGCGCACACACATACACACACATACACACACACACACACACACACACACACACACACACACACACACACACACACACACACACACACACACACACACACACACACACACACACACACACACACACACACACACACACACACACACACACACACAGGTTGTACGACTTGAATAAACCTTCAAAGCAGAGCTAGTGTGAGAACTTCTACTTTTTCTATGTCATGTCATGTCATGTATATGCAACCACCGCCCCACACCGCTTTCTTTTGTTAAGGGAAACTTAAGGGGAAAAACTTAAGGCTTTCACTTAGGGGACCCTTAACTCTAAAGACTTTAAGGGAATAACTTAACTTAAGGTGTTTTGTGCAACCGGCCCCAGATCTTCAAGCTGCTTCAGGCCCCGTTTACGGACAGCGGCGACGGCCCCATGCTGCGTCTGGAGGAGCTGGGTGACCAGCGCCACGCCCCCTTCAGGCACATCTGCCGCCTCTGCTACCGCGTCCTGCGGCACTCCCAGCAGGACTACAGGAAGAACCAGGTGAACACAGTAGCACAGATACGCACAGTTTATTAGGACTGCCTGAAGAACCAGGTGAACACAGTAGCACAGATCCGCACAGTTTATTAGGACTGCCTCAAGAACCAGGTGAACACAGTAGCACAGATACGCACAGTTTATTAGGACTGCCACAAGAACCAGGTGAACACAGTAGCACAGATACACATAAGCCGTTTTTCAATGACCTGTGTTTTAGCATTGCTATGGTGTGAAACGCCAAGTGATTGGATACTCTTTGGTGAACTCCGCAGAGTATCCAATCACTGGGCGATTCACGTCCTAGCAAGGCTAGAACTCTGGGCATTGAGAAAGGGCCACAGTTTTAACAGGACTACAACAAGAACCAGGTGAACACAGTAGCACAGATACACACAGTTTAACTGGACTACCACATAAACAAGGTGAACACAGTTGCACAGATAAACACAGTTTAACAGGACTACCACAAGAATCAGGTGAACATAATGTGGTAGCACAGATAAACACAGTTTAACATGACTATAGGAAGAACCAGGTTAACACAGTAGCACAGATACACACAGTTTAACTGCACTACCACAAGAACCAGGTGTCAGAAATGGCACAACTTGTTAAGTCCTCAGAGGCTCAGCTCTGAGGACTTAACAATTTGTCCCATTTCTGACACAATTTGTAGCAAAGAGGACGGGAGTTAACTCCTCGAGTTTCGAACCTGGGCCGCAGGGTTACCAAACAGGTGCTCTTGCTGCTACATCAAGGAGGCAGCCTTGTTAGCATGATAGTCAAATCATACCCACAAGCCCAATGATCACCACACCATGACAACCACCAACAAAAGGCCCTGCCGGGGCCAAACAGTAGGGCACTCGTCTACCATGCGGCTGACCCGGGTTCGATTCCCGGCCCGGGTCCTTTGCCGGCCCTTCCCCTCCTCTCTCTCCCCACTCTCTTCCTGTCACCACCTTCACTGTCCTTAGGCCTGTCACGATAACAATTTTTGCCAGACGATAACGATAACAAGAAATTATTGCGATAATCGATAATATTGTCTCTCTCGCCATTTTCAAACAATATAATGTGCAATAAAAAACACTGCTATGCAAGGTGCGGCCTCCTTCTTGAAACATTGAATGTAACATTTTGGCCAGCAGACTCAGAGGTTTAAATAATTAAGATTGACGCCTGCTCCAAGAAGAAATGTGTCAAACAATATAATGACGTAAAAATGCAATAAAAATGTGACTACACCCCTTCACATTTTTAAAGCATCACGGCGGGGGATATATGTTTTTAAATACATCCTCATGGAGCATAATAGGCTTTTTTGTATTTATTATTAAGGTAAGTTATATAGTCTTTCTTTAACATTTTCTGTTATTTATCTTTCTCAAGCACACTGAATGGCTTATAGGCCTATCCATGGTGTGATGTAAAATAACCTACTGGTGGGGTATTGTTAATTCACAAATTAGGCTATTACTTAGACAGCTTATTTCAAACAAATGCACGTTGTTACTGGCTAATTGTCAGTCAAAACCCAAATCAGCCCTGTTGAAGGCATTTCAACATCAGCAAAAAGCAAAAGAGCATGAACAGATGCACAAGTTCCAGCTCTCTCTCTCTCTCTCTCTCTCTCTCTCTCTCTCTCTCTCTCTCTCTCTCTCTCTCTCTCTCTCTCTCTCCGATACCCTCGACTGGAAGAAGTTGCAATTCTGCGCACTTTAAAGTCCTTTATGAACGCCCATACATTGATTCTTATGAGTTATGAGTCGCCACGCCTCTGTTTCCCCTGTAGCGCGCTCAACCGTTCACATTCTCCTGACAGATTTAAATCTACAAATCTTATCTTCATGATTAGCTTGCGGACTGCCTACTCATATCGTTAGGTCTAAATAAACAAGAAATATAGCGAAAATCACAAAAAGAACAGACAACGAACGTCGGGGTAGGAGGCGCATTGAAATAATAGTGGAAACTCGGCGAGGTTTAAAATAACAGCCTCAGAGCAAGTTTGTCGCGACGGCACCACTATTTCATGTTTGCACAAACACGTCTTCGTCGTGGATATTGGGTTGCTGCGCATGTTTCAAAATGAACATTTGCCTCCGTGTTGGAGCTGTTCATTCCCCTCTCTGAGGAACGTTGCAGATGCGCTGACCGAGACTGGAAGAATATTGCGCTCCTAGTCTCTAGCGCTGATTCTTTGTCGAGGCTTATAAGTGACGCGCGGGAACACCAGCGTTCTATTTCAAAGACGCACGTAGCCAGATCAATGCACTTTTTTTCCAACCAGAACTGTACTGAAACTTAAAATTACACCAACATTTAAGCGCCATTGCGCTGCGTTGGCCTATAACGCGCCATCAGTAGTCTGGCTACGGTAGAGAAAGGGAGAGAGGGAAAACAAAACAACATGCAAATAACTTATCGTTACTTATCGGGGCCATAAAAGTGATCGTTCTTGTAAAAAGTTATCGTCCGATTTATTGACTTATCGTATATTGTGACAGGCTTCACTGTCCTATCATAAATAAAGTTTAAAAAAAGGCAAAAAAAATTAAATAAGACAACGACCAACAAAAGATGCTTATGGCAGTCCGTTCTTGGCAGTCAGCCCATATACTCTCAATGACACACTTAAATAGCGGCAGCCGTGGCTAAATGGAATAGTCTGGTAGTTGGAAGGACTTCTAGTAACTCATTGTTCCAGG
>NC_085870.1:26881646-26919146 GCF_034702125.1 Engraulis encrasicolus
TCTTCTGCAAGCGACGCTTATGAAATCGAAGAGACACAGTGACCTGAATGTGGAGCACTGTGTTAGGCCTTAATAGCAATGTTCTCGGGGAAAAATGTATATGTTTAATTGGTCTCATGAGCACCCTCCGTCCGGCTCTAACTCATCTCATATGATAAGGCGTGCGCCTCTGCCTATGGTGGACGCCCGGCCAATTGAAACAGACAAGGACGCATGGGGTCAAACCTCCATTGATGGGTCTCAAGCACAGAGAGCCAGGGCTTTTCTGCCTGAGGTCATCCTGTGTTATTGCAGTTCACAGTGGAAGAGCCTCAATAGGTCTTGAAACAATAAAACCATAAATGATTGGATTAATATTATTTTAGGCAGTTTGCCATTGTGTGCACTGGGAGATGTGGGGGAAGAAGCCCTTGAGAGCTGTTACACAGACACATACAGTAACCAAGGTCCACAGATATTTTTTTCAGGCCGACCAGAATGGAGCCGGTACCGGTGCCCGCACCAGTTGCGTTCGGCACTTAAGTGCTCATCTGCAAACTGCCCGTGTTCATACCGGGCTCTGGAATTTTTCCGCACGTGACTGAGTTACCTGGATGAACCTGCTGACGGCCACATTGTCGTCACGGTTCACGGAGAAAAAACAAGTATTTCGCGGTTTGCATTGCGAACCAACTTTCCGGTTCGTGAGCGTTAATTTCTGTGCCGTGAACACGACGAACGGTTTGCGATTAGGTACGGGAACGGGCATCGGCACGGTTCTCAGTCGGCCTGAATGCGCCCAGAGAGTCACTGCTGAAGTTCAAGAGTCCAGAGAAACAGTTACTTTATAGGCAGTGTGTCCTGGGTAGGTTTACAGGCTGTGCTCCTTTGAATACTGCAAATGTTTGATGAATGAGAATCTGCACAAATATTTGTTTCACAATGTTCAATGTGGTATCAAAATGAGATGAGTTGTAGGCAACTGGACCTCTTTTTGGAGTTTGAAACATCTTCGGTCGTCCTCACAATGGCTTCTTAACCACCTAAGGCACCTGCAAAAAAACGCCTGCCAAATGCCTAAGCCCTTTTGGGGAAAAAGGTGCTCTCAGCCTATAAAAACCTACATATCTCACCCTCCGAAACGCAAAAAAAATTGAAATGAGTTGCATTTAAAAGCTAAGACCCTCATCATGCACACATTTTTATCAAAAATTCTCAAATCTCACAAGCCTTAATGCTGTGTCTATGTCGCTCCAGGCACCTAGATCAATGTCATCCACCATCAGTGGGTTAAACAATTATACAGTACAGTGGGTTACAATGGGTTATACAGTACAGTATCTCTCTCTGGAATCTGTACGTGGACTAGATCTGATGTACTAGATCTGTAGACCTGTAGTCTGGAAGAATTCATTTGAATTTACTGTCTAGGTTTGTGCCGTCACTGTTCGAGGCAGAGTTGGTGACTGCAACAGGCTGATCAGAAAAGTATCACTTTCAGACGTTGCTGTAAATGTAATGTAATTCCATGAATGTATGGGCCACGTTGATGCAATGGAATGGAATGTAATGTGTTGCCAGGTTGGTGCTCTCGCGGTTCGAGATGGAGTCTATAAGTGTAATGTAATGTAAATGTAATGCGTTGCCAGGTTGGTGCTGTCACGATTTGAGGTGGAGTCTATAAGTGTAGCGTATTGCAATACATACCCAGATTGGTGCTGTCGCAGGTCAATGAAGAGTCTATAAGCGTAGGGTAATGTAATGTAGTGTAATGTAATGCGTTGCCAGGTTGGTGCTGTCGTGGTTCGAGATGGAGTCTGTAAGTGTTATTTAATGTAATGCGTTGCCAGGTTGGTGCTGTCGCGGTTCGAGGTGGAGTCTGTGACCCTGGGCGAGGCGCCGGTGGAGACGGAGGAGGACGAAGAGGAGGTGTGGCTCTTCTGGAAGGACAGCGGCAAGGAGATCCGCAGCAAGAGCATCCGGGAGCTGGCACAGGACGCCAAGGAGGGACAGAGAGAAGACCAGGAGATCATCAGTTACTACAGGTGGACACATGGAGACACACACACACACACACACACACACACACACACACACACACACACACACACACACACACACACACACACACACACACACACACACACACACACACACACACACACCAGGAAGTAATCAGCTACTACAGGTGGACATGCAGGCACACAGGCACACACACACACACATACACACACGCACACACACACACACACACACACACACACACACACACACACACCCACACACACACACACATACACACACGCACACACACACACACACACACACACACACACACACACGGACATCCATACACTTTTGTACACACATTTACATGTAGGTTTGTATATGACCTTTTCTGTTTGTACATGACATTTCTGCCATGAGGGTCCAGGCATTACCTGCAGAAACCCAATCAAGCCTGATCAACGAACCAAGTTTCAAAATTGTTAACAGACTCTTATGTAACCTAACTGAGGCCCAGACCAGGGTTTTGTTACTGGTTGACACGCCATCATTAGTTATCACAAGTTGCGTTTTGTAACTTTTTAATTTTCTTTGATCCTAATTGAAATGTTTTTAATCCTTTTATTCTAATTATTTCATGTTTTATTTTGATATTTAAAAAAAAATCTGACTAATTCTTTCTTGTTGTTTTTAATTTTTTAATGTGAAGCACATTGAATTGCACCTGTGTATGAAATGCGCTATACAAAGAAACTTGACTTGACTTGACTTTCAGGTACCAGCTGAACCTGTTTGCGCGGATGTGCCTGGACCGGCAGTACCTGGCCATCAACAAGATCTCGGGCCAGCTGGACGTGGACCTGATCCTGCGCTGCATGTCGGACGAGGACCTGCCCTACGACCTGCGCGCCTCCTTCTGCCGCCTCATGCTGCACATGCACGTGGATCGCGACCCCCAGGAGCAGGTCACGCCCGTCAAGTACGCCCGCCTCTGGTCCGAGATCCCCGCCATGATCTCCATCGACGAGTGAGTAGGAATTGTACAACCGTAGTACACTACACTTGACTGTACTACATCACACTGCACTGCACTGCACTAAAACACTCATTTGATGGCTAATCAAGTATGCCCGCCTCTGGTCCGAGATCCCCTTCATGATCTCCCATCGACGAGTAAGTAGGAATTGTACAGCCGTACTACACTACATCACACTGCACTGTACTAAAACTCTCATTAGATGGCTAATCAAAGGTCCGAGATCCCCTCCACGATCTCCACAGACGATTGAGTGCTGTTGTCTCAAAATGCCAGCCTCTGGTCTGAGATCCCTTTGCAGATCTCCATCGAGGAGTGAGTGCCGATACCTCAAAACGATTATCCACTACACTACACTATACCAGGGATGATTAGTGAGGAGGAGATGGTTCGTATGGAAGAGATGGTTTTTGGAATCAGTATTGCACTTCACTACATAGTACATTTCACTTAGCTTATATCCAAAGCGACTTTCAGTTATGTACAGGATTACAGTCCCTGAAGCAATGTGGGGTTAGGTGCCTTGCTCAAGGGCACATCAGTCATGGACAGAGATGGGAAGTGGAAGGGTGGGATTTGAACCTGCAACCCTCTGATGTGAAGTTCATCTCCTTAACCACTAGGCCACGGCTGACCCTTATAATGTAAGGTTCTAAGATGCCATGTGTATGAGCTGCCATGAGACATGAGACGGGTTTTGTTGTTGTTGTTAAATCACGCCCATTTACAACACCGAAGTTTATCATACTTGGACCACAAACCATGCTGCCTTTGCCTGCTCCTTCATGCTGCCTGACTACAAATCTTATTGTAACTTAAAGTTTCAAGGGTGATTTAAATCTCTTATCTACTATTTTGCTTCCCTCTCTCTCTATTCGTTCCCAGCTATGATAGTGACGGCACGACGCGAGACGAGATCAAGGAGAGGTTCGCCCTCACCATGGATTTTGTGGAAAACTACCTCCGCGACGTGGTCTGCCAGAACGTGCCCTTCTCTGACAAGGAGAAAAACAAGCTCACGTTTGAGGTCTGTTCTGATAACATTACACCATGCTTACTCGCTCGCTCACTCACTCACAAAAAATTACAGGGAATTCCCACTGCGTCCTTTTTCTAACATAACAGCTGTTATTTTATGTTTTTTTTTTATTGGTAGGTGGTGAATTTGGCCCGAAATCTGATCTACTTCGGATTTTATAACTTCAGCGATCTGCTGCGCTTGACCAAGATCCTTCTAGCCATCCTGGACTGCGTTAATGTCAGTACGATATACCCCATCAACAAGATCGAGAAAGGAGATGAGAACAAAGGTGAAGCCAATGCCAGTGGTAAATTTCCATTATCTGTTTTTTTTTAGTATATATGTAAGTACATGGCTTTGTTATAACATTTAAACTCCTCCTCCAAATCCCATTGTCATTGTGACACAGCACTCCACAGCACACAAGTGAACACTGCACACTGCACACAACGAAATTGCGTTTATGCCTCACCCGTGCAAGGGGGCAGCCCTCTATGGCGCCTCTAGGGAGCAGTGCGGCAGGACGGTACCATGCTCAGGGTACCAGTGTTAATTTTGTCAGCTTTTTTAAATTTAGTCTTAGTCTTAGTCACAATGACGAAAATCAATTTTAGTCTTAGTCAAATTTAGTCATTGCCTTCACAATTTAGTCTTAGTCTTCGTCTAAATGACGAAAATTAATTTTAGTCTTAGTCAAATTTTAGTCATTTTAGTAATTTTAGTCAACATTTCACATTTTCGTCATTTTAGTCAAATTATTACACAAATTATTACTAGATAGCCTATTGCAGCAAATATTCACATTGTTACTAGCTTATTTTCCACCAAAACCCAAATCAGTCCTGTAAAAGTAATTACAAGTAAAACAGCATAGAGCAAAGGAGCATTAGACACACACACTTCCAGGTGCAGGTTGTGCTCTCTCTCTCTCTCTCTCTCTCTCTCTCTCTCTCTCTCTCTCTCTCTCTCTCTCTCTCTCTCTCATTAGAAGCTGCTGCTTATTATTTGCTTTTGAATTGAATCACGTAGGCTACAAGCTCTTCTTCACCTGACCGCGTGACTCATAGCCTGCAGATTGCAGGCAGTGGGAAGACCAGACATCCCAATGAAGTCCAAGAAGTTTCCCTGATATTTGATAGTGGCTCCCCGATGGCCGCGAGTCAGATAAAATATTCCTGATTTTAGACTATGCAAGTTCGCGTTATTTCGATTGGCAATGCGGGACAGAGAAAGATAATGGCTCGTGCGTCATTCCTGGAATACTTCAAATAGATTACGCGCACTTCGTAGAACGCCTTGCAAAAGTCCTGGGGGGAAAATAGGCAGTTGTTCTATTCAGACTGGACGACAGAAAGGACATTGACAAACAGTGGTTGAACACTAATGCTGTTTTGTTTGTCGGGATGTCGATGGTCGATAAAGCATCTCCAAGTTTAAGCAATGAGTTTTTAGAACTTGGAATGTCTGGGAGAACTTATTGTAATACGCATCGCATGGAAGGGATGTCGACTGCCTTGGGTCTTTTAGCGTTGCCCTCGACGGGAACAAGTTTCAATTCTCCGCACTTTAAACCCTGATCGCCCACACATTGGTTCTTATCAAAACTACAGTAGCCGTGCCTCTGTTTAGACTACTTAAACGACGTTTCCCCTGTAGCGCACGCATCCCTTAAACGTCTCCCGGTGTCTGATCTAAATAAATGCATGAATCCGATCGTCATGATTTGCTTGCAAACTGCCTATTCATAAGGTTAAACAACCTATATAGCAAACATTACAAAAGAACAGACAACGGACGTCGTCGTATGCGTAAGGGGAAAGGAGAAGAGAGGAAGGTCGAGGAGGTTTAAAATGACAGCATCAGAGGAAGATTGGCGCGAGTGACGGTAGCACTATTATCATGACTGCACAAACACACACGTCTTCGTTATGGACAAAAGGGTTGTTGAACATGTTTCAAAATTAACACTTGCCTCAACGTCGGCTCTTTCTGGGAAACATTTTAGGACCTAAACTCAACTGAACAGGACTCACTGAACTAGGCTACTACTGATTGAGCCGCACCAGCGCCAGGCACTGCCTGCAGAGACAAACAGGGCAACAGCGTGTAATCTTCTATAAAGTTCAAGAAACAATAACAATTACAAATTAATTTTAAACAATTAAATTTTTAATGTCCATTCGTCCATGGCTTGTAAATTTCGTCTCGTCTTAGTCTCCTTAACGAAAATCAATTTTTATTTTCGTCATATTTTTATGTTCTGGAAGCAATTTTTGTGCGTCATCGTCTCGTCATCGTCACGGGAAAAAGGGGCGTTGACGAAATATTTTCGTCATCGTCCTGGTTGACGAAATTAACACTGCAGGGTACCTCAGTCATGGAGGAGGATGGGGGAGAGCACTGGTTGATTACTCCCCCCACCAACCTGGCGGGTCGGGAGTCGAACCGGCAACCTTTGGGCTACAAGTCTGATGCCCTAACCACTTACCCATGACTGCCCTCATTTTAATGTTATGACACATACAAAGCGATATTTCAATTTTATTGTGTGCTAAAAATGAAAATAAAACGATAAGAAAAAAAGAAAATGGATATGTTCTACAGTATATTGCCATTTATATTATGCGCAGTTAATGGTGAAGAAGAGTACATGACAGTTTGTATGTTGTGGCGAGAACCCATCCCTCTTTCTCTCTCTCTCTCTCTCTCTCTCTCTCTCTCTCTCTCTCTCTCTCTCTCTCTCTCTCTCTCTCTCTCTCTCTTCTCTCTCTCTCTCTCTCTCTCTCTCTCTCTCTCTCTCTCTCTCTCTCTCTTTCTCTCTCTTTCTTTCTCTCTCTCTCTCTCTCCCCCCCCTTCTTTCTCTCTCTCTCTCTCTGCAGGGAGTCATGTGATGCGCTCCATCCACGGGGTGGGGGAGCTGATGACCCAGGTGGTGTTGAGGGGAGGGGGCTTCCTGCCCTCCACACCCAACCTGCCGTTACCCAGCAACGGGGACGTGGTGAAGACGCAGGTGGAGCCGGAGAGGGAAGACATCATGGTCATGGACACCAAGCTCAAGATCATAGAGATACTGCAGGTAACATTGTTACACCCTCAAAAAGTGTAAGATGCGCGCACATCCCAAAGAAACAAATTTCTGCGGGTGCAGAATATCAAAAAACGCATTTGGAGAAAAGGAGAGGAAATATTCGCACACCGCAAAAGCTCACTTGTCGTGATTTAATGTGAAAAAATGGTGTACAAAATTAAATGGTGTATCTGACGAAGACCTTGCTGGTCGAAACGTTGTGCCATTTTCTCACATTAATTCCCAACCTTAAAGTTCTCTGAACAACCCAAATCTTTTTAGAATCACCCCAAGGTTCCTTAGAGAAGGTTCTGCTCTTAATGTTTGCAGCATACATTCAAATCCTGCTAATACTCCACCTGAGGAGCTTCTCCATAGAGCAGTGTATCATAGCTCTTGCTATTGTATCTTGGTAGAAGTAACCTACTGTATAGACCTGCTGTAAACGGTGAAAAGAGCCTTTATCATAGGAAATAAACTAGGAGAAATATATAAGCTAGAGAAGGTTATGGACCATGGACTATCATGGTTATGGACCCCACGCGCAAGATCATAGAGATCCTTCAGGTGCATAGACTGTAAGAAATTGATGTTTCCTGAAAGAATCTTCATTTGGATCAATAGGGATCCTAAAAGTTATCTGAAGAACCTAACATTTCTGGGATGAACCCCAAAGTTCCCAAATAATCTGTAGGGATTCTTCCACATTGGTAATGGGCAATGCCTCCCAAACTCCCTGCAAATTGCACCCTGCTGTAGTGTATAGCTCTCTGTGTTAGCATACGGCTAAAGGCTGGCCGTAAACGGTAAAACAAAGCACTTAATAATAATAAAACTACTGTAGGAACTTACTGGGCAAACTTTCAAAGAACCTATATTGTACTATTTTGCTACAATTGCTGTACACTGTTTACGGGATTTTCAATGAACACTAAAAGTGATAGAGGAGCATTGAACAACATTACTTTGTGTAATTGCCCCCCCCACGCACACGGACACACGCACACGCACACGCGCGCACACACACACACACACACACACACACACACACACACACACACACACACACACACACACACACACACACACACACACACACACACACACACACACACACACACACACACACACACACACACACACACATACACACACACACACACACACAATTCCACTAACTCTCTGTTGTGTTTTGTTGTTGGCAGTTCATCCTGAATGTGAGGTTAGACTACCGCATCTCCTGCCTGCTTTGCATCTTCAAGAAGGAGTTTGACGAGACAAACACTCAGGTGGACGGAACAGCATTGGCCAATCCAGAAACCCCCACCAACATGCCAGGTATGGTCTTGCCGTCATGGCAACACTTTAAAGTACCTTTTTCCCTTCATTTTACGCCATGGTAACATTTTACAACGGCACTAAGTAATTTTTTTGCAGGAAAACCGATTCAGTGATTTCTCGACTTGTATCATGGCGAATGGCACTTTAGAATTTGCTTTGCCACCCTCCCTGGACTGTTGAATAGATGGACCAAGTTTAGTTTAGAATAGTTGACCATCTCTATATAGTTTTGAACAAAAGACTATTCCACCTCCAAGTAGGATGACGGAAGTTGAAAACTATTTAATGTTGCCATAAATACAAATAGCGTAAAGTTGTGCTTAAATACCCCCAACATTTACCTCACTCTTCTCTTAATAAGATAATCTGCCTCTTTCTACCCTCAACAGCATTGGATTTTGAGAAGATTGAGGAGCAGGCAGAAGGCATATTTGGTGGAAGGTAAAGTTGTGTTTGTCGAGCCTTTGACGTCTTATGAATTTCGTGTTGTGCGTGTGTGCGACACTTCCACTTTCCAGCTGTTTCAAACATCTCTCTCTCTCTCTCTCTCTCTCTCTCTCTCTCTCTCTCTCTCTCTCTCTCCCTGTCTCTCTCTCTCCCTGTCTATGAATCTCTTCCTCCCTTTTTCCAATCTCTTCATCTATCCCCCTCTCTCTCTGTATTTCTTTGTCTCCATCTCTCCCTATATCAATCTCTTCCTCCCTTTCTCCAATCTCTCCCTCCACCCTCTCTGTCTCTGTCTTTCTCTCCCTCTCCCTCTATCAATCTCTCTCTCCCTCCAATCTCTGTCTCTATTCCACCCTCTGCATCTCTCTCTCTGTCTCTATCTCTCACCCCCTCTACCTCTATCAATCTCTCCCCCCTTCTACCAATCTCTCTCTCTATTCCCCCCTCTGCATCTCTCCCCCTCTCCCCCTCTCTTCCCTCTCTCCCTGGCCCCAGTGAGGAGAACACTCCTCTGGATCTTGATGACCATGGTGGTCGTACCTTCTTGAGGGTCCTCCTCCACCTCACCATGCATGACTACCCCCCGCTGGTGTCTGGGGCCCTCCACCTGCTCTTCAGGCACTTCAGCCAGAGACAAGAGGTGCTGATGGCCTTCAAACAGGTATAGTACACCAAGAACCTCTGTGACATGATTACAGCTACACTGTTCACAAATAATTGGGATATTTGGCTTTCAGGATGAACCAAAAAAAAAGGTCACAAGTCCTCATCCAACTCACAGACACCGTACATACAGTAGCTGTTACTTTCGACTAATAAATCTGATAAAAAAAATCAGAAATCCCCAACAATGTAAAAGAAAATCCATAACTTTTGGGATGCCTTTATGTGCTGCTTGTTTCAGTGGTAGGCCTACATTTTGTATTACAGTATGTATCATATGCACTATGTTGCAATTGTGTTTTATTTGCCATGCCCAGAGACAACGTAGTGTCCCATGGTGGGATAGTGCAGTCGAAATGGACTTGATCCGGTAATAATGCAAACTGGCCATTGGCTTTTTGGGTTTTGGTTCCTTATTTTGGCCCATTTTGTTTGGGGTTTGATCGGACCATCGTTATGCCAGCTGTCCACCAACTCTGGGTGGATATACTAAGCAATGCTGGCATTAGACAAACTAATCACAGTATTATGTTTTTTCTGTGTTCCCTTGTCCATTTTCGTCAGCAGTCAGAAAGAATAGTGCAACACTGCGTCTTCACGGTTCACTTTATTTTGGTATGCTGACGTTTCGGTACTTAGGCCTTCATCAGAGTAACCATACCAAAAGTGGAAAAGCTTCTTAAATAAACAAGTGCATCATGGGACACCCAATAGGGAGTGCTTCCCAATAATTACATCATTAATGTGGCGGCGCTCGTATGAGCAGCGGCCCTGGGGTACATGTACAGTGTATTCTAAAACGCAATTTCGTTGTCAAATTTATTTGTCAATGACAATAAAAAGCTCTTGATTCTTGGAATACTATATACATACATGTATATACATACAAAATGGCCCTTGTGTATGTTCCCCCTTCAGGTCCAGCTGCTGGTGACCAGTCAGGACGTGGACAACTACAAGCAGATCAAGAGCGATCTGGACCAGCTGCGCTCCATCGTGGAGAAGTCGGAGCTGTGGGTCTACAAGAGGCAGGGGGAAGATGGAGAAGGGGGAGAGGGCCCCTCTGGAGAGTCGGAAAACAAGAAGAAGGTGTGTGCGTGTGTGTGTGTGTGTGTGTGTGTGTGTGTGTGTGTGTGTGTGTGTGTGCGTGCGCGTGCGTGCACGTGCGTGTGTGTGTATGTGTGTGTGTGTGTGTATGTGTGTGGGCTTCAAAGCGCATGTACGCGTTACGTGCGTTTTATGTGTCTGTGGTTTCACGTATGTACCTGTGATTGTGAGTGAGGGATGTGGAGGAGCAGTGTGAAAACCTAGGTCTTCAATTTTTGTTTTCTCTCATACCTCATTCTCTCTCTCTCTCTCTCTCTCTCTCTCTCTCTCTCTCTCTCTCTCTCTCTCTCTCTCTCTCTCTCTCTCTCTCTCTCTCTCTCTCTACACCTCTCTATGTGTAGGGTGATTCTGGTGGCTCGGACAAGAAGAAGACGGAGAGTACGAGCAGCTATAATTACCGGGTGGTGAAGGAGGTACTGTACTTCTGTGTCTCTAATGATAATACTCGATAACAGCATGCAATACCTTGATAACGATATTGAAACGATATTTACAAATATAACCAAGTGTTTTTCTTGTCATGAATTTGTCGGTCTGTGTGGAGGGGTCCCGGTTTTGGTCGTGGCGGGTTTCTCGCACATTTGTTGACATTCAGCTAGTGAGTAGACAACGCAGGAAAATGTTACTCGTTATTGATAATTAAGTCATTTTCGCGATATGCATATCGCCACTCTTGATATTGCGATTTTGCTACATTTTCGATATATTGTTTAGCCCTAGGTAAAAGGTCATTTGATAATATAACACTTTATTTTATGTTGTTGTTTTGTTTTATCAGCATGTAGTATAATGTACCCATAGGCTGGGAAATCCCATGCCGCTTTGCACAATCATACCGATCTGAAAGACTGCATGGAGTCCACCCTGAGTGAGGGCACCAGATCATGGTCCCTGTCTCTCCAATCAGATTTTTTCGGGCAGAGCCCTTCTTCAGGATAAGAATTGTCAGGTGATAATCACCATTACACACTGAAGGTGATAATCGCCATTACACGCTGAAGAAGGGCACTGTCTGAAACGTTCGTAAGCAAATAAATAAAGAAAAATCTGAAGAGTGCCGTCCTTCGTTTCATTCTCTTATTAATGTATTGGGGACAGTAAAATAAAGGGTAACGACCTGTTGGTGTCCCTGTCCCTGTCACTGTCTCCAGGACCTTGACTGGACAGGACCTTGACTGGTTAGACAGGAAAACGCGCTGTTCCACTTCCCTTTTACATTATAGTAACTATCACTGGAATGGGAAAGAAAGAAAGAAAGAAAGAAAGAAAGAAAGAAAGAAAGAAAGAAAGAAAGAAAGAAAGAAAGAAGTGAGAGAGTGTTGACAAACAAACACTCAAGGAAATGTCGGGGCGGTTTAGTGAGTGACGAACCTCGTAGGGTTACTTACACCTGTTGTAGGAGCGTGGCTGGGTTTGGGATTGTGCGTGTGTGCGAGCATGAGTGTGCATACGTGTGTATATGTGATTTTGTGTTTGTTCACGCATGCAATAGGAGTGTGTGTAATTGAACACGAATAAGGGCACAAAATTAGATTTGGTGTACTTGGCAGTAGGTGTGGGGCTTTACATTAAAATGCTGACCTAGATATTTGGCTTTCAGGATGAACCACAAGAAAAGGTCACAAGTCCTCATCCTCAAACTCACAGACACAGTACTTACAGTAGCTGTTACTTTCGACTAATAAATCTGATTAAAAAAAAATCAGAAAGCCCCAACAATGTAAAAGAAAATCCATAACTTTTGGGATGCCTTTATGTGCTGCTTGTTTCAGTGGTAGGCCTGCATTTTGGATTGCAATATGTATCATATGCACTATGTTGCAATTGTGTTATATTTGCCATGCCCAGAGACAACGTAGTGTCCCATGGTGGAAAGAAAGAAAGAAAGAAAGAAAGAAAGAAAGAAAGAAAGAAAGAAAGAAAGAAAGAAAGAAAGAAAGAAAGAAAGAAAGAAAGAAGTGAGAGAGTGTTGACAAACAAACACTCAAGGAAAGGTCGGGGCAGTTTAGTGAGTGACACACCTCGTAGGGTTACTTACACCTGTTGTAGGAGTGTGGCTGGGTTTGGGATTGTGCGTGTGTGCGAGCATGAGTGTGCATACGTGTGTATATGTGATTTTGTGTTTGTTCACGCATGCAATAGGAGTGTGTGCAATTGAACATGAATAAGGGCACAAAATTAGATTTGGTGTACTTGGCAGTAGGTGTGGGGCTTTACATTAAAATGCTGACCTAGATGTTTGTGCATATATCAAATCTGGGAGAGTACAGTATGTTGTTTTGTACAGTAATAAGGCTACGAAATGTAATATGGTGTACTTGGATGGACAATGTGAGTGTATTGAAATGGTCACCTTTTGAATGTCTGTGTGGTGTTTGTGTGTGTGTGCGCGTGCACACAACTGTTTTCATTTGTGTGTGTGTGTATCTGTGTATGACTGTTTCTGTATGTGTGTGTGTGTGCGCGTGTATGCGTGTGTGCGTGCGTGCGTGTGTGCGTGTGCGCGTGTGCGTGTGTGCGCGTGTGTTTGCGTGCGTGCGTGTGTCCAGATCCTGATTCGGCTCAGTAAGCTGTGCGTCCAGGAGGGAACGTCTGGCAAGAAGAGCAGGAAGCAGCAGCAGAGGCTCCTGAGGAACATGGGGGCCCACAGTGTGGTGCTGGAACTACTGCAGATACCCTATGAGAAGGTGTGTGTGTGTCTGTGCGTGTGTGTGTGTGTGTGTGTGTGTGTGTGCGTGTGTGTGTGTGTGTACACGCTTTTGTGTTTGGCTTTGTGTCTCCCTGGGTGTGTGTTTCCCCATTGAGCTCTTGGAATTGTAATTGTTTATGAAGATTTGGGAAAATTTGAACCATCAGATATGCTAAGCTTGAAAGCTTGCAAAAAAAACAACAAACAGAAATCAGGTAAAAGAAAAGACATATGGATAATGTATATACAGTACATTTTTATTTGGAAAGCATCTCCTTTACCATTGCTATGCCAATTAACCAATTGTTAAAAAGACGCTGAAGAAGGCTTAGGCCGAAACGTCTGTCTGTCTGCCATGCTAACCCAGTATTAAAACTGCAAGAAATTGATCCGGGAGTGCTGCTTTTTTTACCATACATGAACTTTGCTGTTTGCTCGCACCCAAAGACCTTGTAAGAAACTTTTTGGAGTTGAGCGCACTTTCTCTACTAAAAATTAAACAATTGTTGACAGTAGCTGCCTTTTACATCCCTTGTGTTGGTGTGCCATGTGTTTGTGTGCGCAGGGTGAAGATGTGCGCATGCAGGAGATCATGAGGCAGGCCCACGAGTTCCTGCAGAATTTCTGCGCAGGGAACCAGCAGAACCAGACGCTGCTCCACAAGCACATCAACCTGTTCCTCAACCCCGGGGTAGGCGCAGTATATATATGTGTCAAAATGACATTATATTCAGGGATCTAAATTAACTTTTTTCATCACTTGCCAAAATGGTGTCCCAAGGGAGCAGTGAGGCGGGACAGTACCATGCTCACGGTACCTCAGTCCTGGAGGAGGATGGGGGAAAGCAAAGAGGTTGGATATGTAATAAGAGGAATCGAAACACGCCTACTCAATGCAAAAGCGTGTGCTCAAAATTTGGTCTCCTAAGGGAGCGTTGTCCTTCCTTCTTTTCTTTTCGTGGTGTTTGCACAAGACGTGCGATACCGCCATCTACAGCGCTAAGGGGACTCCATTTATTCTCTACCTCAAGACTCCGAAGGTCTCCTAATCGAAGGTCTCCTAAAGGGGCGTTCACCCGACGTAAAGTGGATACCGGAAAAGAACCCGCCTGCTTTATCTCACTCTCATATACAATTCTCTGGGGAAAGCACTGGTTGATTAATCCTTCCACCAACCTAACGGGCCGGGAGTCGAACCGGCAATCTTTGGGATACAAGTCTGACGGCCTAACCGCTTACCCATCACCTTATCACCTTATTACAGCGCAAACAGCTGATTGTTACATGCTTTGTTATTATTATGTTATTATTATTATTATTTACTGTTACTATTGCTACTGTAACTATTATTTACTGTTACTATTGCTACTGTCATTATTATCATGATATCTTCCATTCTATTTTCACCCTACCTTTTCGTCTACATGTTAAATGTTCAATTCATTTGTATTCATTATTAATCACTTATTGTTACCAGTCCATCACTGCTACCTGTCCTGTCTTGCACTTTATGTCAGTCTGTAAAATGTCAGTCCTGAAAGAAGAAAAGTATGACTTGTAATGACTTGTGCATATGACTTGTGCAAATGAAGAAAGTAACAATAAAAGCTGACTTGACTTGACTTGTCTTGACTTGAGTTTGCCCGTGTTCCCCTGTAGATCCTGGAGGCGGTGACCATGCAGCACATCTTCATGAACAACTACCAGCTGTGCAGCGAGATCAACGAGCGCGTGGTGCAGCACTTTGTGCACTGCATCGAGACGCGCGGCCGCCACGTGCAGTACCTCAAGTTCCTGCAGACCATCGTCAAGGCCGAGAACAAGTTCATCAAGAAGTGCCAGGACATAGTCATGGCTGAGGTGTGACATGCCTGTAGACTAGATAAGGGGATTAATTAATGTGTGCATAGTGCATTAGTGTGAAATAGGGATGCAAACGATTAATTGATTAATCGACTTTAATCGATCAATGCATTAATCGAATAAAACACGTTATTCACAATTAATCGACAGTTTTACTGACAAGAGACCCAGGTGAAATGGGCATGTGAAAAGTGTGTGTTAAGAGGGGTGTGAATATTTAAATCACCTTTTGATTAAAGAATTGAAATAGAATTAATTTAAATGTGGTATTTTATCTCAAGTTTTAATTAAAATGTTTAGATTTAGTATATTTTTTTCCGAGAAACATTGAGATTTCGGGGGAAAACGCCGCTTATCAATTAATCGTAAGTCGATCGATAAGACTATCAACTAATGATTAATGAATTAATCGATAATTTGCATACCTAGTGTGAAATATTGTGTGTGTCTGTTTGAGTACTCTAGGTGTGGCTGTATGATTTTTTACCTTTGTCATTCTAACCACAACCAAAATAACTTTTGAATGCATTCTTGACAATTTTGTGTGTGCGTGTGGGTGTGCGCGCGTGCATGTGTGCATGCTTGCGTGCATATTTGTGCCCAAATGTGTTTGTATGTATGTGTGTGTGTATGTGATTACGTCTAACGTGTGCGTGTTGTTAATGTGTGTATGCGTGTTGTGTGTTTGTGTTTCTGTCTGTGTCTCCGCCCGTGGATGCGTCGTCTTCATGTGTTGTCAGCTGGTGAACTCGGGCGAGGACGTGCTGGTGTTCTACAACGACCGGGCCTCCTTCCAGACGCTGGTGCAGATGATGCGCTCGGAGCGCGACCGCATGGACGAGAACAGCCAGCTGATGTACCACATCCACCTGGTGGAGCTGCTGGCCGTCTGCACCGAGGGCAAGAACGTCTACACCGAGATCAAGTGCAACTCCCTGCTGCCGCTCGACGACATCGTGCGCGTGGTCACCCACGAGGACTGCATTCCCGAGGCAAGACGAGGCCGAGTGGCAAAATAAAAGAAATAAATGATAGAAGATAGAAAACTTCTATCATTTATTTCAGTTACTCTATTTTGTCCAGCACCTGTACCACTGATGTGCGCGCATTCTCCACCTTCCTGGCAAAATAAAAGCCCTGGCTGATATGTGTCATAAGAATACATACCATCAAGCTGAGGCCAAGTGCCAAAGTAAAAGTACTGGCTTAATTTTTTTTATTATTAGAATTCATCAAGCTTGGTCAAATGGCAAAATAGAAGTCTTTGGTTATTTTTACGATTGGAATTCAAGTATCTTAGGCCAAGTGGCAAAATAAAAGTGGCAAAATAAAGGTCCTGGCTTATTTATTTGGAATTAGAATTCATCAAGCTGGGGACAAGTTCCAAAGTAAAAGTCATGGCTTAGTTTTATCATTAGGCTTCATCACGTTGGGCAAAGTGGCAATATGAAAGTCCTGGTTTAGTTTTTATGTATCATTAGAATTAATCAAGCTGGGGCCAAGTGTCAAAATAAAAGTTCATTAGTTCATTAGTTTTATTCATTTTAGTTGTTGCATTGCATTGCATTTATTTTAGTTGCATTGCATTAGTTGTATTAATTCATTAGTTCATTAGTTAGTTTTGTTCATTTATTCATTCATTAGTTTTATCATCAGAATTCTGCTGTTCATCATCTACATTCTGTTAGCAACATGATACAGCAGCAGCTGGAAACGGGCCGTTTGTGTCTTGTGGTCTCTGCTCTGCACAGGTGAAAATAGCCTACATCAACTTCCTCAACCACTGCTACGTGGACACGGAGGTGGAGATGAAGGAGATCTACACCAGCAACCACATGTGGAAGCTCTTCGAGAACTTCCTGGTCGACATCTGCCGGGTAAACTGCTGCTCTTTGCTGCATAGACCACATGATTTCTTTGCCTAAAATCTAGTTTAGTTTTGTTTATTTGGTGTATTTCAACAGGGACCATGTGCAAAGTACATAAGTTACAAAAGTAAAGAGATGACCTGCACCAGATTATAGTTTACAAGCTAATTTCCATCTGCAGTCCCTCTGTACAAGATACAAGATATTCTCTTGAATTTCCTTCATCAGCAGTGGAAAGTGTTATGCATGATTGCCAACACTTCTATACCATTAACATTCATATGAACTTGCTATGCTGATGCCCTCTGAAAGTACTAACATATTCCACAAATGTCTAATAGAGATTACAAAATAGTCCCACAGTGCTCCCATGGCCATCAGATAGCCTCTGTATGACCTCAGCGGTTGGATTTGGGTTTCGTAACCTTGACCTAAGGCCCCGCAGAAAGAAAAACAAGAACTTGCTTCTGCATTGCAAGAGTTCCTGCCTGTGTGTGTTTGACAATGTGGATTTGGATCAATGTGACTTATTAATTAATTGAATTTGGAGAGCTGTTGCCTTGCATACATCACCACATACTGTTTGAAAAAAAGCAAAAAACTGAAGAAACAATCCTACCAGGAGCTACAGATTTTGTGTCATCATGTTTTCTTTTCTTGACTGCACCATGATTGCTCTCTGCAAGGTCTAGCTCGAAACCCCTTGGAAGTATCATGGGATATGCATGGTATGCACATGGAATAGGAAAAAAGTGTCTCAAACTGTCTAAAATATCACATGGTTGTCTTTGGCCAGAGCAAACCTTGGTGGTATTGTGCCAGGTATCTAAAGGGTATCTATGGCATTATACCAATGGTACAGTAGGTCAGTGCATTATACACGACACTTGCTTTCCATTAGCATATCTACTGTGCTAACCCCATGCATGCTTAGGCAGCCCAACATTATAATAAGCATGTATTATAGGCAGCTTAATGTGCATTTTCACCCAGTCATGATGACACAGTACATGGTATGACGTCAAACAGAAAAGTACCAGCAATTGCAAGGGAAGTAGGATAATAAAGTTGAAATAATAATGATTAAGATATTATATTAATGATATTTGAATTTATCTTCTTTGTTTGTAGCTGCATGACATGGTGTGCATGCCTGTAGGTCACGTATGTGTTGTCAGTGTGCATTGCAGAGGAAGTGGTAGCCGTGGTGTCTTATCACTACCTGGCCTCATTTTTAAAGGCTGCAAGGTGTGCGTGTGACCATACAACTGACAGGAACAAAAGACACACACACACACACACACACACACACACACACACACACACACACACACACACACACACACACACACACACACACACACACACACACACACACACACACACACACACACACACACCTTGTAGAGGATGTGCTGAAGCTCCAGCATGTACGTGTGCACACACACACACACACCCACACCCACACACGCACACCCCCACACACAATGATTATGAGAAATGAAGGTTTGACAGAAAGCAACTATGCTATCACACACACACACACACACACACACACACACACACACACACACACACACACACACACACACACACACACACACACACACACACACACACACACACACACACACACACACACACACACACACACACACACACAGACAATACAGTAGTAAGTAACCTTGTTTCAACATGAGGTTTTTACCACAACATGAACAGAGCAAACCAGTAGATAGCATCGCATCGAACACACAGGAACACATACGTAATTTAATCTTATTGTAATTGAGTTGAAGTTGTGGCTTGCCTAGGCCTGGGTATTGATTGACAATTTTCGGTTCCGGTTCCATTTCCGGTTCCTTCGTTTCGGTTCCGGTACCAGAACGGTTCCATTTTCGGTTCCTAGAAACCCTGAATTAAACCTGCAGTTACCCAAAGTGGCCAGTAGATGGCGTAACGGGTCTGTAAATCATGAGTTTCCCTGCCTGCCACAAGGCGGAGCTCCTCGTGACTTAAGCAATGGCGGGTTAAAGGCATTTAATTCTATACAGCATTCATGAATAATTGCATGCTGCAAGTTGTCCTCTCGGCATGGTTTGGCAAGTATATTAAACGGTTTTGATACTGATAAATGTACTCATGTCTGATTAAAATTGTTCTGCTGTACGGTGCAACTTCACTTCTGGTACCAATATGTCAAGCGTACCTGACATGATTTTTTAATGTAGCCTACGCTACCCAGTCTGTCGACAGCTTGGGGCTTTTCTACTAGGTTCTGCAGAACTGTTCTAACACAACTAGGCTTCATAAATAGGCTATTCATGAAACTTGACGGGGTCTCGATGGTGCTGTCTCGCACGCATTTCCATACAGGGACTAGAACTGGGCCGTATGATCAGCTGCTGCAAGTAGCCGCGACAACACTGTGCTTTCACGCCATGGTGAATCTAAGCTAAAGAGTCCTAATCTAAACGATATATAGGCCTAAATATATATTTAACCAGCGATCGCCTTCTCCTACAGACAGGGCTTGTTCGAAAGCTGCGAATCTTAGCTTTTTACAGTTTTTTACGGCACGTTTTTATGTTCTTTCATTCAAAAGTTATTGAACTGTAAGCGGCCGCTGTTGCAAGTGAAAAAATAGCGCTTTCCAACCATTTTTTTTATCTCGTCATTTTTTCCTAACATTTTTTCCCTAAAAGCTGAGATTCTTAGCTTTTTACAGTTTTTTACGGCACGTTTTTATGTTCTTTCAATCCACAGTTATTTAACCTTAAGCGGCCGCTACTTCAAGCCTAAACAATGGCGTTATTATCCAGCCGGATAGAGAGGAAATCTTTTTTTCTCGCTGTGTTCTTTGTTCCCTCGAATTAAACCGACGGTCTAAATAGGCTACATTTGTGCGTCCCCAACACAAGACCAGTTCTTTCTAAGTTAGCTCTTTTCATGGAAAAACATGTTTCCAAGGAGTCAGAGACATCTTCCTGAAGAGTGGTTGAGGTTGACGGTATAGCATAGTTGAGGTTGACGGTGCCGTTGTAAAGATGCTGCAACTCCGCACGCAAGTTAATCGAATGCAAGAGCAGGTGTTTGAACAGGTTGGATGTATTGCCATTCTTGCATGATAGCCTATTAGTTTATCGCAGATAGGCTATTGCAGCGCGCTCCTTCCTTATCTACTTTCCTGAAATATAGCCACGCTTTCGACGGCATGTTTTTGTTTCTCAATAGTACAATCAGCTGGTTGAATATCAGCTGTCTTATCAATCGTTTAAATGAGGTGCGAAACGGGAAGAGGAGGAGCGTGGTCAGTTTGTGACACTTGTGGCCGCGTGCTTAAACACACATTTGATGGCTCTGACAGTCAGACTTCAGGAACCGAAACGTGGAACCGACAGACAAGGCACGTTTCGATTCCAAGTAGAACCTTAGCTTTTAATTCGGTTCCATCAAAGAATTGAATTTCGGTACCCAGTCCTAGGCCCACCCCCCACCCCCCCCCCCCCCACACACACACACACACACACACACACACACACCCTGTAGTCAGGTTGCCATTCATGTGTAACATGAGTGTGTGTGTGTGTGTGTGTGTGTGTGTGTGTGTGTGTGTGTGTGTGTGTGTGTGTGTGTGTGTGTGTGTGTGTGTGTGTGTGTGTGTGTGTGTGTGTGTGTGTGTGTGCAGGTGTGTAACAACACGAGTGACAGGAAGCACGCGGACGCGGTGCTGGAGCGTTACGTCACAGAGACCGTCATGAGCATCGTCACCACCTTCTTCAGCTCGCCCTTCTCCGACCAGAGCACCAGCCTACAGGTAACACACACACACACACACACACACACACAGATATCGTAAACACTCTCTTGAGCTCACCCTTCTCCGACGAGAGCACCAGCCTGCGGGTACACACACACACGCACACGCGCACACACACACACACACACACACACAGAGCACCAGCCTGCAGGTACCACGCACGCACGCACGCATGCACACACACACGCACACACACGCATACACACACACTCACACAGAGCACCAGCCTGCAGGTAACACGCAGACACACACACACACACACACACACACACACACACACACACACACACACACACACACACACACACACACACACATACACCTAGTCCCCACACAGCAAACTGACAGGCGTTTTTCGCAGAGCGGGTCACCAATACTTCCAGTAGATCAGGGGTGCCCAACCAGTCGATTGCGGGCTACCAGTCGATCTCGAGTGGAGTGGCAGACGGGGAAAATACTGGCTGTGTCTCAAATCACACACTTGTGTACTTCGGGCACTGTTTTTCAGTGCTTAGGGTGCTCACGCTGAAAATTTCAGTTGAGCCAGTGCACTGAAAGTGCCAGGATGATCCCCTAACAATGACGGAAAAATGCAGTGCTTGACTGATGGACACTGCACGCACTAAACGGCGGCTATGTTGACAATGACACAGAGGAAATGTGGCATTCAGTTCAGTAGAAGAGTTTGGTCAACAGTCTCCTAATTCTGTAAGTGATGTTGATGGGACACCAACCTTTTCATGCCAACCTAAGTATTGTATGCGTGATTGTTGTCCTTTGGGGTGAAGGAAATGGATGTACAAGCACTAGACGCTGTGCATTGTAAACAGTAGCCAACTGATATTTTGGCGAGCTAATGCCATGCTCAGCCATCACTTCCAGCGAGAGCACAGTGCATAGTGCTCAAACTTTTCCACGACACTATGCACTAAAGACCTCAGTGCACTGTGTGCACTGTGCACTGACTGTCAGTGCACTGACACAAGTGTGTGATTTGAGACATAACCACTGTCTTTCAAAAATAGGCTATGTAGCAAGCTGCTGGTACTGTATTGGTTAGATAATTAGTCCCAGGGTAACACAGAATGAGGGGAAAGCATTAGGAAGTGACCGTGAGGGTATTGAAGTTGGTTCATGTGTGCAAACATGTAACATCGGGTGAGTAACAGAACATGTGAGCAACGATGCGTTATGACGCGGCGAGATGCGAGGAACTTCGTCCAAATCGCTAAACGCATGCATCATCGCTAACTGCGTTTACATCGCGTGCCGCATGTAAGGAAAATGTTAGTAGTTGACATGTATGGAATTCAATTCAATTTGTGCTGTTTCTTGCTCCAGTTGTGGAAAAAACGATTGGCCAAACTCACAATAGAAAGCCTTTGCTGTGCTACTGTCCCAGAGAGCTGAAAAAACCTTCATAGAAGAAGTCACTCTTAACATATGAACAACTAATCCAATGAGCGCTCTCTCTCTCTCTCTCTCTCTCTCTCTCTCTCTCTCTCTCTCTCTCTCTCTCTCTCTCTCTCTATCTCTCTCTCTCTCTCTCAGAGTGAAAAACTACTATTTACTCATAACAAATGGTGAATTTCTGAGCCCTTTTTAATTTGTACCACTGAAGGCATTTGATGATGCTTCATCATATTTTAGAAATAGGGCCTATGTACCTACATAAGCCTTTTATATACCCAATGTTGATCATTTTGAAATTGTTTCAGTTGTGTAGGACTGAAATTATGTCTGCATACTATCAGTGCTGCATTGCTTTCTAAACATAGGCTATTCAACACACTTTAAAAACACACTGAAAAAATACGGTCATTGTAGCCTTCTAAAAAACATTTTGCTCATAATAATCGTGATTAATAAATGCTGATCTTAAATTTTCATACTGAGATCCTTAAATTTGACTTGGTAGATCGCGGCAGACCACCAACTTCAAAAGTAGATCTCGGTTAAAAAAAGGTTGGGCATCTCTGCAGTAGATACTTCACCAGGGCTAGCAAGGCTTCTCACCCGCCTTTCAAACCTCTCGGCCCGGCCAGTCTCTCGCGGCAGACAGCCTGCAGACCCGGCGAGATGGCAAACAGCGAACAATCGTTTGCACACATTACCCACTTAATATCACAACACAGTGTCTACATGGCTTAACTGCGTTTGCATTTTGGTCCTAGATAACATATTAAGCCCCGTTATATCGTTATAGAAGTACAAGAAGTAGTCTAATATACTCTAAGCTTATGACTGCCTGGTTCTGGTAAAATGCTAACGTTAGTTTACCCGGCTAGCTTAAAACATTGAGTGATCAAATGACAATGTGGCATAACCTATTTGTGTCAAATAAGTTTGTGGTGCATTTTAACATCAATCCGTGGTAGTGATGACATTTATAAGCATTTAAGCTCTTTAAATGAAGCAAAAACTTTGATGTTGGAAGTCACAGAAATCAACGCCATGTTTTTCTGAAAATTGTGTAACTCCCGCCCTTGCTACTCATACGCCCATCTGATTGGTTATTGAACCATTTAATTTGCATGATATTGAGAACTCGCCAGTATTGAATCTTGTCCCGCGGCAGGATCACTCCGCCTCCGCATCGTCAAGCAAGCTATCGCCCCTATTCAAAGTCGATGAGAGCAGAGCCGAATTTAGCTGTGTGGGAACGGGCCGACACACACACATAAATACACACACACACACACACACACACACACACACACACACACACACACACACACACACACACACACACACACACACACTCTCTCTCACACACACACTTACACACACACACACACACACACACACACACACACACACACACACACACACACACACAGACACACACAAGTCAGGGCTATGTCCACAGGAAGAATAATTGAAACATTACCACGCTCAAGTGTGACAGATAGAGGAAGACGCCAACACCTGCTTATGCAAATGTGTCAGAAGCAAGTGGGAACAGAAATAACACCTTTGCACACACACACACACACACACACACACACACACACACACACACACACACACACACACACACACACACACACACACACACACACACACACACACACACACACACACACACACACACACACACACACACACACACAGATGCACAAAAGGTCACCAGAAGGACAGAAGCAAAAACATTTTTTTTCGAGAATACAAATGTCCACACTTCAGTGCACCTGTCGCCATTTTGGGTTTCTACAACTTAGTTTTGTCTTCTTATTGTCATGGAAGCAGCCTTGGCTCACCTCGTGATTTCTGACACATATCTGCTACCCTAAGTGGTATACACGATAGATGTTTTACCGTCATGAAAAAGCAATGAAACGTTTTGTGCTCAAAAAGTCCTAAAAAGAAAAATGTAGCCTTTGAAGGTTGAAAAAGTCGTCTCAAAAAGAATGGTAGATTAAAAAAATGAAAAACAATTCTGTGACGAGACTTTTTTATGGCACTTCATCATGGCAGTATAATGAAAGTTTAAGCACAGCACAGTATGTATGTGAGTAATGCATGACGAAACCATCCAAGGGTATGTCTGAACTAACCAAAGACCTCCTCAAAAAACCCCTAGGCCATGTGCCAGTTCAGAGAATAGGTCTGCTGCACACTACAGTATTATCTCACTCTCTCTGGGAATTTTAGATGTGAACGTTAAACTGCATGACACTACATTAACACTATGGATCATATTTAGGATTTAGATGACAAAGTGCACTGAAAATACATGTAAAAAAGCTTCTTGTGAAGTCATGTATAGGATACTCAACAATGCCATTGAAGGAGTTCTGTTCATCACACACACACACACACACGCACACGCACGCGCACACACACACACAGACACAGACACAGACACAGACACAGACACACACAGACACACAGACAAACAGACACAGACACACGCACACATTCACGTGTTATATTGTGACACCACGGTGCCTGGCAATTCTCCGCATTCATCCCCCTCTCCATCCCTCCTCACGAGGTTTAACCAGATGTACGTCTGCCCTCCTGACTGCACCCATGGCTGACGGTGGTGCCCTGGGAGTCATGTCCAGCAATGCCCTCATGCCTGCTGGGAATAAGGAGATATACATGTCATCACAGTGTCTCCCAGCCCTCTCCTTGCCCCCCTCCTCCCACTTCCTCCTCCTCCTCCTCTTCATCCACCTCCACCTCCCCCCCTCCTCTTCCTCCTCCTCCTTCTCCTCCCCCTCCCCTTCCTCACCTCCTCCTCCTCCTCCTCCCACTCCTCCTCCTTCTCCTCCTCCTCTTCCTTCTCCTCCTCCTCTTCCTTCTCCTCCTTCTCCTCCTCCTCTTCCTTCTCCTCCTCCTCTCCCTCCTCCTCCTCCTCCTCTTCCTCCTCCTCCTCCTCCTCTTCCTTCTCCTCCTCCTCTTCCTCCTCCTTCTCCTCTTCCCCCTCCTCCTCCTCCTCTTCTTCTTCATCCTCCTCCTCCTCCTCCTCCTCTTCATCTTCCTCCTCCTCTTCCTCTTCCTCCTCATCTTCCTCCTCCTCCTCCTCATCTTCCTCTTCCTCCTCCTCCTCCTCCTCCTCCTTCTCCTCTTCCTCCTCCTCCTCCTCTTCCCCCTCCTCCTCCTCCTCTTCTTCATCCTCCTCCTCCTCCTCCTCCTCCTCCTCCTCCTGTGTTTCTGCAATGAGCTCCTGGAAGTCAGGCTGTGTCTGTGTTCTTAGATCACCAACGTTGAGCTGGTATTCTTGGAAGACGGCTCACTTCCTCATCCCTCGGACTCGTTGAGCAATCACACTCACAGAGACATGCACACGCAGGCATGCAGGCGCGCACGCACGCACACACACACACACACACACACACACACACACACACACACACACACACACACACACACACACACACACACACACACACACACACACACACACACACACACACACACACACACACACACACAAACACACATTTTACTTCTTTACTTGTGCCCACACATACTGTATACAGGAAGGTATAAGCATTCAACCATGTATTCACACACACACACACACACACACACACACACACACACACACACACACACACACACACACACACACACACACACACACACACACACACACACACACACACACACACACACACACACACACACACACACCCCCACACCCCCCCACACACACACGTCCGCACATAATCATCAGACCCATTCCCAGACGTGGCCCACGCTGTATTGCTGATGGCATTTCAGATTAGTTCCCTCCTGGTGTGGAGTCAGCATATCTACCTACATGCGTACGCCCTGTAGTCCAGACACTGGAGTCATACTGAAACTAACAGACACAGCTTAATGTAGGCGCACTTGCCAAATGATACGAACACTCCCTTCCCCCCCACACTCCTCTTCATGGATTCCCGGTTACAATTCCCTGAGGTAAAACAAGCGAAAGAAAATCCCCTATCCCAGATGATCGTCATGTCTGTTTTTTTCCACCATTCATCCCAATCTCATTCATCTTTTTTTGTCTTTCTCTCTCTCTCGCTCTGTCTGTCTCTGTCTCTCTCATTCTTTTTTTCCATCTTCTGTCTGATTCTACCCTCTCTCTCTTTTTTTCTCTCGAGACAGGCCCTCATGTTGAGTAAGATATCAGAGGTATTTGCTTGTTATACAGTACAGCACTGGGTGTTTTGTGGTGGTGATGTAGCCGTGTACTAGTGGTGCAGTGCAGCTGTCTTGTCTAGTAGTAAGTCTGGCCAGGGTAGTCTGGCATAGACCGGGGAGGGGGTGGGTAGTTGGCCTTCATTCTAGCTAATTTCAACATGCAGGTTTATTGCGCACTCAACCCTTGGCCTGTCAGTGCCCAAACACAATACCGTACCATAATAACTTCCAAATATCGCACATCATCCACAACTTTTACAATGATATTTGGTGAATGTTCAGACGTCTCAAGCAATATGTAAACAAAGTAAACCATTTGGCCCGATCAGCTGGCCAGGATCTCGGAAAGGGCTGAACTACAACAACAACAACAACAACAATAAAAGACTCGTCTTTGGGCAATGGCAAGTCAAGAGTAGAGACAGCAATACAACTGCATGTGAAAGTCTAAAAGGCCTTTGCCAGAATTCTCCTGTCTTGTTTTCACCCTGCTGGCCTACTAAACTTGACCTGCTGGAGTAAATAACTACTTACATGTGTTTGCACAGGAAGTAAATATTAAAACATCACCCTCACCCCACCCCCCTTTTCCTTAGTGTTGGTGTGTGTGTGTGTGAGTGTGAGTGTGAGTGTGAGTGTGAGTGTGAGTGTGAGTGTGAGTGTGAGTGTGAGTGTGTGTGTGTGTGTGTGTGTGTGTGTGTGTGTGTGTGTGTGTGTGCTTGTGTGTGCTTGTGTGTGCCTGTGTGTGCCTGTGTGTGTGTGCGTGTGTGTGTGTGTGTCTGTGTGTGTCTGTGTGTGTCTGTGTGTGGGTGTGTAGTGTCACTGAGTCACTGTGTCTGTGTGTGTGTGTGTATGTGTCTGTGTTTGTGTTGGTGCATAGTGTCACTGAGGTCTCCACTGGGTTGGGAACAATAAGGTTTCTGTGGGACAGCACAGTGTAATATGAGCCACTGCGGGGAATGTAGAATGTGCCAGTCTGGATCTCAAGAGTGTTTTGTACATGTGTGTGCTATTGGCTATGGAGTCATGAGGACTGAGCATGCACACACATACTTCCTCATACCTCCTCAAACCATGCCACATAGGCCTTGAAGTCAACTACCTAGAGCAGTGTTTCCCAACCAGGGGTACGTGTACCACTAGGGGTACGCGAGCACACCTCAGGGGGTACTTGGAAAAATGTAATAATAAGAAATATGTGGAGTGTAGTCACATTGGGATAGAGGAACAGATATAGTGTATGATTGAGAGGGGTAATCGTCATATGACAAAATAGCTTAGGGGGTACGCAGGACAAAAAAGGTTGAGAAACACTGACCTAGAGCACAGGTGTCACAAGCTTCTTCATTTACACACAAGCTCAGTTTGGTATTTTGATATCCTTTTTGTTCCTCAGTGTTAAGGTTGGAGTTCAGGTAGGCACAGGAACCTCTCGCGAAGACAAAGTTAGGTCGGCTTTATTGCCACAGTCGTGTGCAGGGTCATAAAGAGGAATTGAAAGTGCAGTGCTCCCTTAAAATCGCAGCGAACAATTTTGAAGTTAATTCATGTAATTCGCCCTTTTAATTTTCAGTGTCAATTTTATTCACTCAGACAGTCACAGAAGAGACCATATATGCCAATACCCACAGACCATGTTCAGTTAATAGTATATTACATTTCGCAGCTTACAAAAAATCATGTGTAAACACATGGAAACCTATATAGTTAAGTAATTCTGCTACACACTGCACTGGCAACAGCATGTTATAACTTGAAATCACACGTTTACTTACTGCCTCAGAATTCCAAGTGAATTTCAGTCTTTATCGTAAGTTCGGTGGAGTTGCGTGTGTTGTTTGAACACTACAATTCAAAGCTTCACAAAGCTTACAATAAGGATTTAAATTAACTTGTAATTCTTAGACAGCTGGTAAACTTGTGATATTTTTTACAGTGTACACCCCTCACTCTTTCTCTCCCTCCTCCACAGACGCGTCAGCCGGTGTTTGTGCAGCTGCTGCAGGGTGTGTTCAGGGTGTACCACTGCAACTGGCTCATGCCGACCCAGAAGGCCTCAGTCGAGAGCTGCATCAAGGTGCTGTCGGACGTAGGTGAGGTGGACCGCCTGACACGCACACACACGCACACACGCACACACGCACACACGCACACACGCACACACACACACACACACACACACACACACACACACACACACTACCCAGGAGGCCTCAGTGGAGAGCTGCATCAAGGTGCTGTCGGACGTAGGTGAGGTGGACCGCCTGACACGCACGCACGCACGCGCGCACACACACACACACACACACACACACACTACCCAGGAGGCCTCAGTGGAGAGCCGTAGGTGAGGTGAACCACCCGACATGACGCGCGTGTGTGTGTGTGTGAGTGTCTGTGTGCATGTGAGAGCGGTCAGTGCACAAGTTTCTTAGCAAGAAAGGTAGCCTAGATAAGGCCAATCAAGTGTATACACACACATGCATGCACGGACATGCATACACACACACACACACAGACACACACACTCTCTCTCTCTCTCTCTCTCTCTCTCTCTCTCTCTCTCTCTCTCTCTCTCTCTCTCTCTCTCTCTCTCTCTCTCTCTCTCTCTCTAATCACTTCCGCACTCACCCACACACGTTCATCACTGAATGTTTGGTATTTGGTTTGCAGCCAAGAGCAGAGCCATCGCCATCCCAGTGGATCTGGATAGCCAGGTCAACAACCTGTTTGTCAAGTCCAATAACGTGGTGCAGAAGACCCTCCTCAACTGGCGCCTGTCGGCACGCAACGCCACCCGCCGCGACTCCACGCAGACCACCTCCCGGGACTACCGCAACATCATCGAGAGGTTACAGGTACGTTGGGGGGACGTTCTGGCTACATGCTTAGAACACATCTAGGGTTGTGAGTGTGTGCGTCTGCGTGTGATGGTGTGTATGTAAGGCAGATAGACACACGCAGACCACCCCACCTGGAACATCATCGAGAGGTTACAGGTACGCTTGTTGGACATTTTTGGGGGGAAGGGGGGCTTGAAAGGAGTACAGCTTGAAAGGAGACAAGACAGTCATGGAGGATAGAGAGATAGAGGAGGATCAGGAAACGAAATTGGATCCGGGTCTCTGGCATAACAGTCAGCGTCCCAACACATTTTAGGTAATGCTGGGTCGTGTCTTCATGTCCGTGTTCTTGTGTGTGCGTGTGCGTGTGCCTGTGCCTGTGCCTGTGCCTGTGCCTGTGCCTGTGCGTGTGCGTTCGTGTGTTGTGTGTGTGTGAGAGAATGTATGTGTGACATTGCAAACTTCATGTCAATCATTGGGGAGTCACAGTCATGTGACGCCTTCACGTCACCAGTATCTTTTAAAATAAACTGTGACAGTGTATTTCTAGTCCTTATATCTCCCCCCAACTTTATTTATAGGAGAGTAAAAAGGTCTCTGTGTGTCTGTCTTACATTTAACACCTTGTTTACCATGGGCACCCGGGTTTGAGTACAGCCTGGGTCATATTCCAACCACTAACCCATCTCTCTCTCCCATTTGTTTCCTGTACCATAAGTTCACCAGACGATTCAGTCTCGAACTTGATGACCCACTATTTTCACCCTACTTCCCAAACTACTACCTAAGTAGATGTCCCAGTAGTTTGATCACTTCAATTTGCTCCACATAAGAACATCTATTAAATGACACCATGACTTGAGTTTGACATGACATTGCATGGAAGTGTAATTGGCATTGACTCTTCGGGATCTTCAGTCAGTGTGTAACGTGAAAGCTCCTGCTGTATCCTCACCGTACTGTAGGCATGTGTGGAGACTGTAATTCATCTGAAAATTGTATTATGGAAACTAGGACGCACGTGGGCCCTTCAAGGCAAGACCTCCCCTCTCTCCTCACCTTTCACCTCCCCTCTCACCTCCCCTCTCACCTCCCCTCTCACCTCCCCTCTCACCTCCCCTCTCTCCTCACCTCTCACCTCCCCTCTCACCTCCCCTCTCACCTCCCCTCTCCTCACTCTCTCGCCCTCCACATCTCACCTCCCCGATCACCTTCCCATCTCATCTCCCCTCTCATCTCACCCTCTCTCCTCCCCTCACCTCCCCTCTCTCCTCACTCTCTCACCTCATCTCTCACCTTCCCTCTCTCCTCTTATCTCTCCTCCCCTCTCTCCTCTCCTCTCTCCTCCCCTCTCTCCTCCTCTCTCTCCTCCCCTCTCTCCTCCTCTCTCACCTCCCCTCTCTCCTCTCCTTTCTCCTCCCCTCTCTCCTCCTCTCTCACCTCCCCTCTCTCCTCTCCTTTCTCCTCCCCTCTCTCCTCCCCTGTCACCTCCCCTCTCTCTTCCCCTCTCTCCTCCCCTCTCTCCTCTCCTCTCTCCTCCCCTCTCACCTCCCCTCTCTCCTCTCCTCACCTCACATCTCACTTCCTCACCTCACCTCTCCTCCCCTCTCTCCTCCCCTCTCTCCTCCCCTCTCACCTCCCCTCTCTCCTCCCCTCTCTCCTCCCCTCTCTCCTCTCCTCACCTCACATCTCGTCACCTCCCCTCTCTCCTCTCCTCTCACCTCCCCTGTCACTTCCCCCGTCACCTCCCCTCTCTCCTCCCCTCTCTCACCTCCCCTCTCTCCTCTCCTTTCTCCTCCCCTCTCTCCTCCTCTCTCACCTCCCCTCTCTCCTCTCCTCTCACCTCCCCTGTCACTTCCCCCGTCACCTCCCCTCTCTCCTCCCCTCTCTCCTCACCTCACCTTACCTCATCTCCAGGAGGCCTGAAGCCAAGGGGTTGTATGAGGAGGTCAGCAGATAGCCTCTGAGACACCTCCTGTGAGAGCCAGGAAGTGTTAGCCCAAGATAAACTGCTGACCTCCTACGAGAGTCAAACCCCCCCCATCCTTTGTCTCCTTCTCTTAAACATCTTCACCCAGATGCTAAACATACTTCTTGGTCTCCCTTTCTTCTCCTCCCTTTCTTCTCCTCCCTTTCTTCTGCTTTTTCTTCTCCTTTTTCTTCTCCTTCTTCTTCTTCTTCTTCTTCTTCTTCTTCTTCTTCTTCTTCTTCTTCTTCATTTTCTTCTTCTTCTTCTTCTTCTTCTTCTTCTTCTTCTTCTTCTTCTTCTTCTTCTTCTTCTTCTTCTTCTTCTTCTTCTTCTTCTTCTTCTTCTTCTTCTTCTTCTTCTTCTTCTTCTTCTTCTTCTTCTTCTTCTTCTTCTTCTTCTTCCTTTTGCATTGTCATCCAGACGTCAAAACAATTAAAGACGTTGTTTCCTGGACACGCGTATTGCCTCGAAGTTCTCTGGAAAGCTGTCTGGCAGACAGAACCAAAAATAAAAATAACTGAGGGGAAATGAGGGGGAGTGAGGCGGGCATACAGGGAGGGAGGGGAGAGAGAGAGAGAGAGAGAGAGGGGGGGGGGGGGGGGGGGAGTGGAGAGGAGAGAGAGAGGAGAGAGAGAGAGAGAGGAGAGAGACAGGAGAGAGAGAGAGAGAGAGAGAGAGAGAGAGAGAGAGAGAGAGAGAGAGAGAGAGAGAGAGAGAGAGAGAGAGAGAGAGAGAGAGAAGAGACTGAGTAAGAGAGAGGTATTTGAAGAGGGGGTGGGTGACTCGATGCAGGAGACGACTGTGTGTGCGGGAGTGTGAGTGTGTCAGACATTAACCTCCCCATTCACTCGTGTGTGTGTGTGTGTGTGTGTGTGTGTGTGTGTGTGTGTGTGTGTGTGTGTGTGTGTGTGTGTGTGTGTGTGTGTGTGTGTGTGTGTGTGTGTGTGTGTGTGTGAAGCCTGGCCTGAAGTGTTTGGGGAAGCAGAGCCTGGAGGGGGTCGGGGGGCACACACACTGTGGAGGTTGTATTTGGGTCATGTGTCCGTCACATGTCAGCTTTGTTTGGTTGTGTGTGTGTGTGTGTGTGTGTGTGTGTGTGTGTGTGTGTGTGTGTGTGTGTGTGTGTGTGTGTGTGTGTGTGTGTGTGTGTGTGTGTGTGTGTGTGTGTGTGTGTGTGTGTGTGTGTATGCGTGTGTGTGTATGCGTGTGTGTTTTGTGTAGGTGTATGTTTTTATTACTATGGTGTCTGTGTGTATGTGTCCGTGTGTGCGTTGGGGGGGAGGGGAGTGTTTCGTGGCTAACCGCAAACCCCCACGCACCTTTCTGCCGAAGCATGTCAGTGGGTGGATTGTTTTTGTGTGCGTGTGTGTTTGTGTGCGTGTGCGCACGTGTACTCGGGCGTGTGTGTGTGTGCGCACACTTAAGTGTGTGTGTGTGTGTGTGTGTGTGTGTGTGTGTGTGTGTGTGTGTGTGTGTGTGTGTGTGTGTGTGTGTGTGTGTGTGTGTGTGTGTGTGTGTGCACGTGGTGCGCACACTGAAGTGTATGTGTGTGGGTGTGTGTGAGTCAGGGTTATGAAGTTCATTCTGGTTCAAGGCTTTACTTCTTCCACAGTAACTTGGGGAGCCCACTGCAGACTCACCCTCAGAGGGCTTTGAGTGCACTCTGCCTGGGATAGAGACCTCCACACAACCAGCCAGACATGGAGCTATACACACACACACACACACACACACACACACACACACACACACACACACACACACACACACACACACACACACACACACACACACACACACACACACACACATTCACACACACACACATTCACACACACACACACATTCACACACACACACAATCAAACACATTCACACATAATCAAACACACACACACACACACACACACACACACACACACACACACACACACACACACACACACACACACACACACACACACACACACACATTCACACACATTCACACATAATCAAACACACACACACACACACACATGCACACACATTCACACATAATCAAACACACACACTGAAGGGGTGGCTACACCGGAATGTTTTTCTATGCCAGTGACAATGTTCCCCTGGCCTAACCATATGAAACCCACCAGAAACGTGGCCCAAAACGAGTTTTTTGAATAATGGGTTCCAGAGTGCGAAAATCGAGTAACGCAGGCGTTTGCGTTGCCATTGTTCCAGGCGAAACGGATTTGTTTACATCTGCGTCAAAGCCACATGGCCAAAAACAGTGAGGTATCCTCACAGTGACCACTAGCTTTGCGCACAACATTAATTCCATGCACAATGGCATCATCAGACAACTGTTTGTGTGGACTGTGGAGACTTTCATTTCTACCATGGTCAATATTTTACGTTTCAAACTGCCCAGTGTGGGTCACTCGTGTTCAAAATCACCAGTCCATATTTTAATGGGGCCGTGTAGGTTAGGTTTTCTGACCAAAAAACCCTGACAAACATGAAGCAAAGCTTCATATTATCTTTTAACTGCGCACCCAAACAGTTATCAGCAATGCATATTATTTATATGTCTTAAGAGACTACTGTAGTTGAAACAGGCGTCATGGGCAGAAAGAGGAGGAGAAGCGGTGAGCGCGCAGCAGCCTCCAGAGGAGGGAGAAAAACCTGCCCGGTATTGGTATTCAACACCTTAGTTTAAACTTCTCAAATTAAAAAAAGCAGCATTAAGTGTAGAACACAATCAACAGATGCCTAAATGGCAATGATTCCAGGGATTAAAGTTTTCCGTCGCTATGACGGATTTCCGTCAACTGGATTTTCGTTTGGACGGATTTCCGTCCTTATAATTCATGTCAATTAATTTACAATTTTTACTTTCCAACTGAACTCAAAACGCAGCACTCCTGGTCATGAGAAGGGGACGAGAGGTGTGTTTGGTGTACGGATTTAGTTATACACTCCACCACCGGTGGTGTCATACAACAGATTCACTCAGTAGTTTTGCGTCATCCCCTGTTCTTCCGTGTTCAAAAAAAAAAAGTACACGAACGGTCAACAATTCGGTTGTGGCGCAGTGCGAGAGATTAAAAAAACAAATAGCCAACATTGTTGCTGGTGGCAGAAAAGAAAATAAGTGTAATACTATGTCTTTAAAGTGCAATGACAATCATTAAACGAGTTGGACTGATATTCCAATATGGGCTAATAATGCATATGCATGGAATGCATAGCTGGAAGAAGGTAGGACACATGTTTCCATTATCATTGCACCTGCCGTGGCAGATAGTTAGAAAAAAGAATTGTTTACTTCGACTGCGCATGATGTCCTTTTCATGAAAGGTTCTCCTTTTAAGCATTGTGGCTTTTACTAACATTATTCATAGCCCCAATGGGATGGCTATCATTGGCAGCTAGCTAGGATATACCATGCGTAATACCATGCGTTTCATCCTCAAAGTTTAGCGCGTTTGACTGGCTACGTGTAGAACTAGCTCTAGTTGTCTTTCTGACAACGGACAATTTACAGTCTTATCTGTAATCATAGCATAGTAACTTTGTTGTTGCCGATATATATTTAAGAAATAAGTTAAAATGGGTTGCATTTTACAGGGGTCACGGAGGCTATCCCTGGCAGAGCCAATATTTTATGCCACGTCTTGTTCTGGGAAGCAGTGTTCTGATGGGTCAATAAATGCCGTTTTGGTGTTTGTTTCACTTTCAAGGCTTGTTGTAGGCTAGGCTACTGTGTGATGCTATTTTTGCTAACAGGAATAGTGTGCAGCAACAGTTGTGTGTGTGCTTGTTTTTGAGTGGCTCAACCTCTGTGCCCATCTTCTCGGACGCTTCGTTTGAGTTCAGTTATCTGCGCACTCAGGACTGATTGGTGGGTGATTTGTCTTGATTCGAGAAAGTTGCGCGACAAGCTTGGGAAACTGTTACTTTTGTTAAACGATAGACGTATGGCTGTGACTGTGTCGTGTCTGCTTGCGTCGTGTCAGCTTTTAGGAGAGAACACGAGTGCGTGTAGGAATCGGGGACGTGTTTTAAATCAATGGTAAGCGTGTGCCTGGCACCGCACATCGAGAAGCAAAAAAAAGTACCGGTAGCCATAGGTTTTCAAAACGGTACAACACAAGAGGTAGACTACCGCACCCTGTTTGTAAACGCCAACAAGTTATTTGTAACAGGATGAATAGTGAAAAACATACAAATAACCAGCAACTAGTTTTCTCCCTCTGCTAAGTGCATTGTTTTTTTAATGTCAGAAATACAACTGCAAGCAATGCGCACCAGTGCTTTCACCAGAACAGTGTTTGCCCATTCTGATGTGAAAGACAAAATATAGCCTACTAGGCCTTCTACTAAGCTTACTACAAAAAAAAAAACATAATGGGATCACAGTATCAAGCATTGCAATTCCAAGTCAATAATTCTGTGATATCAGCTAGACCACTTTGAAGCAACACTCATTGTGAATCCATTCTGCATAATGTTGTGAACAATTAATAAACAATGGGTAGAAATAAGTGGAAATAACCAAAACATGCCCCAAATTGCAGTTCAGTGTTTGCAGTCTGATATAGTATCCATTATCCCTCCATTCTCGGCCAGTTCTAGTCAATCTGGTGGCCTAGGCCTGCCCCCTTTCCCTCTTTCCTTTTTTGTTTTTAGAAATTGGCATCTGTAAACATAGCATTGTAGGCCTACATCTGATTGAGCACATCTGATCTAGTACCTACAGGTACATTCATACTGAGTGTGTATATAGGCCTACTGAGTGTATAATGAATATTCATTGTTAATGTGAAGTGTAAAGTTTTATGTTGGTTGAAGTTCAGATTTTTTGGCACTTTTTGGTATTACTGGCGCCCTCAAGATATAGGCCTATTCTGCTCTAGGCGACTGCCCTGTTTGCCTATGCCTAGTGCTGCATTCCTTGCATAAAACCAGTGAATGTTTTGTTATGAGGGCAGAGCCTGGCTACATTGGTTTTCGTTGGGTTACGGAGTGATTCTCGATCGGGTGCCTAACCGGTAAAAAAGTTCAGTCAGATGACTTTTTTTTGCTTTAATCCCTGTGATTCGCTACTCTAGTCACTCCACAAGCTACACAAGGTGCCACATGTGCAAAGCTGGTAGCCTATTTTTCCACGTAGCACTCACTTCAGCATAATGAAAAATAACAACTATGCGATGCTGGTTTTGAAAATAAGTCGGCTAGCAGCAAATGCTAGTACACATGTTGGGATAAGAAATTCCTTTAGTAACTTGACATGCTCCTCCTGCATACAAAACATCATACTTAACTAATGAAAGGAGTGAAGACATCAGACTTACAACTTCGTGAGGGCCAACCAGTTATGTAGACTGTAAACTCCCTGGTGATTGTTCTAATGTCTTCCAAAATATTCCAGAAGTTGCAGCATGCATGCTTATTCTTGTAAGAGCAACTTTGTCACGAAGCATGGTGCTAAGCAGCATGTTTCAGCACAGTCTGTTGTTTTATCTAACTTGTCTCTGTGGCATCTAGTAATGTTCAATTATGCAGCTTGCACATTTTTTTTGTTAAACTATCCGTCGTTTAAAATGGACATAACTTAGGAATGGGAGAGGCTAGAAATGTATCGTTTTTAGTAATAAAAAGCTAAGATCTTCAGCTTTTAAACAAGCCATGGCATGCGTCTGTAGCCTGGTTCACACCAGACGATGTATGTGTAGCTTCGGCGCCCCCTAGCGGAGCAGAGCTTCACACACTACCGTCTGGTACACAGCCATAGAGCACGCTCCGTCTCCAACCAGAAAATAGACGGAGCATTTATTTCTTAAATATAAACGGTAACTCACATTGAGGAGTCACAAGACAGATTAGAGACTATATTGACTCTTTAAAGATTAACAAGAAGGTTTTTGAAGGAATTTGTTGGTGAGGAGGCCGTGCAGAAGCAATAAATTCTCTGCCTATTTTCTGGTTGGAGACGGAGCGTGCTCTATGGCTGTGTACCAGACGGTAGTGTGTGTAGCTCTGCTCCGCCAGGGGGCGCCAAAGCTACACACACACCGTCTGGTGTGAACCAGGCTAATGCGTCTGTAGATCTAAAACAAAATTTGCTGGGTCTGTTCAAAAAAATTTGAAAC
>NC_085870.1:26929146-26934146 GCF_034702125.1 Engraulis encrasicolus
CTCTCTCTCTCTCTCTCTCTCTCTCTCTCTCTCTCTCCTTCCCCATACCTCTCTCTCTCCTCCCCTCTAATCGTGTCACTTTGCGCTGTGTTCTGCCTCCACTACTGTAAACTCTGACTCTGGCTAAAGGCCTCTGGTATTGAATGAGCCCTGGGGTGACTAATGAACTAATGCTACTGTATGGAATGTGCTATCGAAAATCTTTATTGTTGTTATTTTGTTTCTTTGCTTGTTTATCACTTAACTGCTCCGTCCCCTCTAACCCTGATTCCTATTTAATCTGCACGATGCAATTTTGCAGTGTTAATTCAGAGCACACTTAGGACCAAACAAAATTAAGACCAAGACTGTGAGTGTTTAATTTTCACACTCTTAAGTGTTGAATTAGCACTGCAACCTTTAACTGTGTGAGCCCCCTAATCCCTCCTCCCCAACTCCTTCTCCCTCTCCCCACCTCCTTCTCTCCTTCTCTCCTCCTCCCCACCTCCTTCTCTCCTCCTCCCCACCTCCTTCTCTCTTGCTCCCCCTCCCCACATCCTCCTCCCCCTCCCCACCTCACTCTCCTCCCCTCCTCCTTCTCTCCTCCTCCCCACCTCCTTCTCTCCTCCTCCTCACCTCCTTCTCCCCTCCTCTTTCTCCCCTCATCCGTCTATCCTCCTCCCCACCTCCTTCTCTCCTCCTCCTCCTCCCCCCTCCCCACTTCCTTCTCTACCCCTCCTCACTTCCTTCTCTCCCTCTCCCCACCTCTTTCTCACCCCCCCTCCCCACCTCCTCCACACCGCCTTCTCTCCTCCACTACTAACTCTCCGTCTGCTTTTTCTCTTCCAGCTGATTTCCTTTGATGATGAGATGGAAGTGGCTGAGGTTGACCTTTTTTATTTCTTACATTTGTTGTGTTTGCTGTTAGCTTATGTCCAGGGTTGCCAACCGTGCCTCAAAATACGGAATCGTCCCATATTTATAAGAAAATAAGTACGGTGCCGTATTGAGATGAATTGGGACGCAATTTGGTTAAAATGCAGGAAATTGCGTCTAAGAAATACTGCACTGCTACACTGGGCACCCGGGTTCGATTCTGGCCCGGGTCCTTTGCCAACCCTTCCCCTTCTTGCTAGCCCGATTTTTTGAAAAAAGAAATAAAGCATTTTCTGGAGGACCCAAAAGACCCCCACGCGAATGAGGTGTCCCGTATGTTCTCCCCAAGGAGTTGGCAACCCTACCTGTATCCCTGCTGTATTACCCACTCATCCAGCCTCCTTGTCCCCCCACCACCCTCCAAACCCCACCACTTGTAGATCTGATGTTTTTTTTGTTTTGTTTGTTTTGTCTTTTTTTGTTTTGTTGTTATGTTTTTGTTTTTAACCCGTCTTTAAGCCTGTGTGATTTCTTCAGTTCCTATTTAGCTGTTAGCCAAGTCATTGTCATTGTCACCGTTTGGGAGTTGCCTTTAGTGCTCCTGTTGTTTCTTCACCATGCCACCCCCCACCTCCCACCACCACCACCCACAGTGCAATTGCTCAGCAGCCCCCTCCATCGCCTACACCCCCCCACCCCCACCCCACCCATCCCCTGCCGCAGTGTGTTTACGCAGCAGCCACCTCCATTCCTCCTGAATGATTGTGTTTGACCCCCGACACTCCACTCAGCCCCCCGCAACAACACTCACCCTCACCTAGTGACTTAGTCATCCTGCCAGCAGCTGTGTGTGGCACGTGCCTTTGCCTCTGTGTGTGTATGTGTGTGTGTACACACATGTGTGTGAGCACATGTTTTGTGTGCGTGTACGCAGTCTGTGTGTGGCTACAGTAGTGTCTCTGCCCTCACCTGCTTGCTGAACAGTGCTGTGGTGTGCTGTGCTGTGGTGTGCACGTGACCCGAGTTGCCCTCAATGCAGTGCATGAGACATGCCCCCCCACACGTTACTCCATCACTTCTAGACGGGAATCCCAAAAACTACTCTGACATGAAGCACTGCGCTGGCAATGGACCACACACATACGTATGCACATACACATACACATGAACACGCACACGCACACGCACACACTCTCACATACACGCACACGCACGCACACACGCACACGCAAACATTCACACTGGGGGTGTTTCTAATATAATGTTTGGACCTTTTTTTTGGGTGCAAGCAGGTCAAAGTGAACTGCACAGTATTAAGAGAATGTATTTTGGCAATGAGAGTTTGCAGTACAGAAAATCCCTGTGTGAGTGAGTGAGAGAGTGAGTGAGAGACAGAGAATTGATTAATTATTAACGTCTAATACAGTAATATCAATTTCCCAAAGGTCTCCAAAATTGTCCATAATGTCATTTCGCAAACAAAGGTCTTCATGTGTACTGTATGTGTGTGCGTGTGTGCGCGTGTGCGTGTGCGCGTGCGTGTGTGTGTGTGTGTGTGTGTTTTCCTGGTCTTTACCACAGGATGTGTTGTAAACCTGAGGGTGTTTGTGTCAAGAGGTCTGAGAGAGGTCAAGGTGGGTGTTAACACTCATGTAGCAGAGGGTCAGAGTTAAGAAATGGCTAAGAGAGTTAAGCAATGAGCATCATTTTTTCCAGTCCCTGTTTTGATCACTCATCGCCCACATTTGGCATGTATCTACCTTTAACCGCAGTACAACTTTATTTTCATTCCACAGATTATTTTGAGGATTTTTTTTATTGGATTTCATACGAATCAGAAGAAAAAAATCTCTGATTAAAAGCCTGACTGCGAATGAAGTCATCACCATCATTTGTCGGCTTTCCCGTCGTTTTGTTTGAGAAGCAAACATCAAGCATCAGATTCAGGGCCCCTGACAGCTTTGGGCCCAGGTCAAAGTCATCTGATAGGCCCCCCCACCCAATACATTACATGCAATGAGGATCCAATTATGGTGGCCCATCTCCCTGGGCCCGGGATAACTGACCCCTTTGTCTCCCTTTGTCAGCTTCTCTGATCAGACCTCATCACCTCCCAATTTCTGTCCTTATTTTTGGATATGGTCTTATCTGCAGAGCTTTAATACCTACAGTATTTCTGAGTCTGATAGACCTGGGACTGAAATAGTTCACTGTTTGCTTATGAACAGTGCTGAGGGTGAAGAAATGGTCGAAAGTTAAGCAATGAGCATCACTTTTCACTTTCATTCCATATATGGCATGCATCAATCTTCAACTGGAGTGCAACTTTATTTTTATGATTTGCACATTATTAAAAAAAACCCTTTTAACGAAAAGTTGAATCAGGATTCAAACTAATTGGAAGAAATACAGTATTCTCTGAATAAAAGGCTGGCTGAAACTGGAGATAGGGGAGGCAGTCAAATTAAGCCATCCGTATTATTTGTTTGTGTTTCCAGCCCTTTCAAAGGCTTTCATTAAGAGGTAACAAGGCTGGAGAACACATTGCCATAACTTTCTTTTCCAACTTCCAATTAATGTTTTCTAATGATGTTTCAAATGAATGCAAAAACAAAACACCAAAGTCTGAGAGACCCGTAGCTGGAATAATGCCCTGTCTCTGTAGTATGGACAGAGACCATTAGGGCTAGGAAAGCAAAACAAGAGTCTTAGTATAGCGTACATAGAGTTGTGAAATGCTTTGATCTCACCAAGAACATACAGTAGCTATGTGGTTTCATGTAAAAAATGTAAAAACTTAAAAGTTCCAAGCATGGCTAGGTCACATTAGTGCTGATTCTTCTTATGTTCTGAAACAAGTTACCATTGAAACCTAGTGCTGAACTTTTGGGGCTGCTCTTTTTTTACAATGGGTATCCATGGGAATGTGGCCATTCTCTGTATAGACCACTGCTAGCAAAGCCAGGAAAGCATCAGCGTGCTTTTCCTCAGCTGCAGGAAGCAGCTCCCACAGACTCCAGCTGGCTACTGTCCTTCCTTTGGGTGGGAAGGGTGAGAGAGGGGAGGGGGGGTTGCTAGTCCATGGTGGGGAGTGTGGATTGTGTGCTCCAGTTTGTGTGTGGTTTGACGAGGTGTGTGGCCTTCATTTCTGTTGGTGTGTGTGTGTGTGTGTACACCAGCGTGTGTATGAGTATGCGTACAGTACGTGTGTGCGTGTACGAGTGTGTGTGTGTTTCTGTGGGGGCTGCTGTTACGTCAGAGCAGCTTGCTGTCTGGGCAGCCGTGCCGGGCCGCTACAGGCCATGTGGTGCGACCCTATTTGGATGGCAGGTGTGAGTATTTATAGCACCTCATTCCTGCACATCTCCAAGTCAGAAACATGAGCCTGTGTGTGTGTGTGTGCTTGTGTGTGTGTGTGTGTGTACATGCTTTCAGCAAGTGTGTGTTTGCATACGCGTGTGCGTGCATGTGTGGGACTGCGAAGGTTTCATGTGTTCACGTTTGTGAATGTGTGCGGGTGTTTGTGCCTGTTTGTGGGTGTGTGTGTGTACACAAGTACGGTACATGTTTGTATGTGTGAGGGTGTGCATGTGTGGTGAGGGTGTGCATGTCTGTGCTTCTGTGCCTGTGCATGGAAAGCATGTGTGTTTGTGTTTGCCTGCACGTACGCTGCACCTGCGTGCGTGCGTGCGTGCGTGTGCGTGTGCGTGTGCGTGTAGGACTGGGTACCGAAATTCAATTCTTTGATGGAACCGAATTAAAAGCTAAGGTTCTACTTGGAATCGAAACGTGCCTTGTCTGTCGGTTCCACGTTTCGGTTCCTGAAGTCTGACTGTCAGAGCCATCCAATGTGTGTTTAAGCACGCGGCCATTTCAGCCAATCACAAGTGTCACAAACTGACCACGCTCCTCCTCTTCCCGTTTCGCACCTCATTTAAACAATTGATAAGACAGCTGATATTCAACCAGCTTATTGTACTATTGAGAAACAAAAACATGCCATCGAAAGCGTGGCTATATTTCAGGAAAGTAGATCAGGAAGGAGCGCGCTGCAATATCTGCGATAAACTAATAGGCTATCATGCAAGAATGGCAATACATCCAACCTGTTCAAACACCTGTTCTTGCATTCGATTAACTTGCGT